>NW_027601946.1:25691-37691 GCF_053455715.1 Rhinoraja longicauda | reverse complement strand
TAGTGACAGTGTGACAGCGTGACAGTGTGACAGTGACAGCGTGACAGCGTGAGAGTGACAGTGTGACAGTGTGACAGTGACAGTGACAGTGATAGTGACAGTGTGACGGTGACAGTGACAGTGACAGTGAAAGTGACAGTGACAGTGTGACAGTTTGGCAGTGACAGTGACAGTGAAAATGTGACAGTGACAGTGACAGTGTGACAGTTTGGCAGTGACAGTGACAGTGAAAATGTGACAGTGACAGTGACAGTGTGACAGTGGCAGTGTGAAAGTGACATTGTGACAGTGACAGTGTGACACTGCCAAACAGTGTGACAGTGTGACAGTGACAGTGTGACAGTGTGACAGTGTGAGTGTGACAGTGACAGTGTGACAGTGACAGTGTGACAGTGACAGTGTGACAGTGACAGTGTGACAGTGACAGTGTGACAGTGTGACAGTGTGACAGTGTGACAGTGTGACAGTGACAGTGTGACAGTGACAGTGTGACAGTGTGACAGTGTGACAGTGTGACAGTGACAGTGTGACAGTGACAGTGTGACAGTGACAGTGTGACAGTGACAGTGCGACAGTGCGACAGTGCGACAGTGACAGTGCGACAGTGACAGGGACAGTGTGACAGTGACAGTGTGACAGTGACAGTGTGACAGTGACAGTGTGACAGTGTGACAGTGACAGTGTGACAGTGTGACAGTGACCGTGTGACAGTGTGACAGTGTGACAGTGTGACAGTGACAGTGTGACAGTGTGACAGTGTGACAGTGTGACAGTGTGACAGTGACAGTGTGAAAGTGACAGTGTGACAGTGACAGTGTGACAGTGACAGTGACAGTGTGACAGTGTGACAGTGACTGTGTGACAGTGACAGCGTGACAGTGGCAGTGTGACAGTGTGACGGTGACAGTGTGACAGTGTGACAGTGTGACAGTGTGACAGTGTGACAGTGTGACAGTGTGACAGTGTGACAGTGTGACAGTGTGACAGTGTGACAGTGTGACAGTGTGACAGTGTGACAGTGTGACAGTGTGACAGTGTGACAGTGTGACGGTGACAGCGTGACAGTGTGACAGTGACAGTGTGACAGTGACTGTGTGACAGTGAGACAGTGTGACAGTGTGACAGTGACAGTGTGACTGTGACAGCGTGACAGTGACAGTGTGACTGTGACAGCGTGACAGTGTGACAGCGTGACAGTGTGACAGTGTGACAGTGTGACAGTGTAACAGTGTGACAGTGTGACGGTGACAGTTGACAGTGTGACAGTGTGACAGTGTGACAGGGTGACAGTGTGACAGTGTGACAGTGTGACAGTGACAGTGTGACAGTGTGACAGTGACAGCGTGACAGCGTGACAGCGTGACAGCGTGACAGTGTGACAGTGACAGTGACAGTGTGACAGCGTGACAGTGTGACAGTGACAGCGTGAGGGTGTGATAGTGACAGCGACAGTGACAGTGTGACAGTGACAGTGTGACAGTGTGACAGTGTGACAGTGTGACAGTGTGACAGTGCGACAGTGACAGTGTGACAGTGACAGTGTGACAGTGTGACAGTGTGACAGTGTGACGGTGACAGTGTGACAGTGACAGTGCGACAGTGACAGTGTGACAGTGACAGTGTGACAGTGACAGTGTGACAGTGTGACAGTGTGACAGTGATAGTGTGACAGTGACAGTATGACAGTGACAGCGTGACAGTGTGACAGTGACAGTGTGACTGTGACAGCGTGACAGTGACAGCGTGACAGCGTGACAGTGTGACAGTGTGACAGTGTGACAGTGTGACAGTGTGACAGTGTGACAGTGTGACAGTGTGACAGTGTGACAGTGTGACAGTGTGACAGTGACAGCGTGACAGCGTGAGTGTGACAGTGAGACAGTGACAGTGTGAGTGTGAGTGTGACAGTGAGACAGTGACAGTGACAGTGACAGTGAAAATGTGACAGTGGCAGTGTGAAAGTGACATTGTGACAGTGACAGTGTGACACTGCCAAACAGTGTGACAGTGTGACAGTGACAGTGTGACAGTGTGACAGTGTGAGTGTGACAGTGACAGTGTGACAGTGACAGTGTGACAGTGACAGTGTGACAGTGACAGTGTGACAGTGTGACAGTGTGACAGTGTGACAGTGACAGTGTGACAGTGACAGTGTGACAGTGACAGTGTGACAGTGTGACAGTGACAGTGTGACAGTGTGACAGTGTGACAGTGACAGTGTGACAGTGACAGTGTGACAGTGACAGTGCGACAGTGCGACAGTGACAGTGCGACAGTGACAGGGACAGTGTGACAGTGACAGTGTGACAGTGACAGTGTGACAGTGTGACAGTGACAGTGTGACAGTGTGACAGTGACCGTGTGACAGTGTGACAGTGTGACAGTGTGACAGTGTGACAGTGACAGTGTGACAGTGTGACAGTGTGACAGTGTGACAGTGTGACAGTGACAGTGTGAAAGTGACAGTGTGACAGTGACAGTGTGACAGTGACAGTGTGACAGTGACAGTGACAGTGTGACAGTGTGACAGTGACTGTGTGACAGTGACAGCGTGACAGTGGCACAGTGTGACAGTGTGACAGTGTGACAGTGTGACAGTGTGACAGTGTGACAGTGTGACAGTGTGACAGTGTGACAGTGTGACAGTGTGACAGTGTGACAGTGTGACAGTGTGACAGTGTGACAGTGTGACAGTGTGACAGTGTGACAGTGTGACAGTGTGACGGTGACAGCGTGACAGTGTGACAGTGACAGTGTGACAGTGACAGTGTGACAGTGAGACAGTGTGACAGTGTGACAGTGACAGTGTGACTGTGACAGCGTGACAGTGACAGTGTGACTGTGACAGCGTGACAGTGTGACAGCGTGACAGTGTGACAGTGTGACAGTGACAGTGTGACAGTGTGACAGTGACAGTGTGACAGTGACAGCGTGACAGCGTGGCAGCGTGACAGTGTGACAGTGACAGTGACAGTGTGACAGCGTGACAGTGTGACAGTGACAGCGTGAGGGTGTGATAGTGACAGCGACAGTGACAGTGTGACAGTGACAGTGTGACAGTGTGACAGTGTGACAGTGTGACAGTGTGACAGTGTGACAGTGACAGTGCGACAGTGACAGTGTGACAGTGTGACAGTGACAGTGTGACAGTGACAGTGTGACAGTGTGACAGTGTGACAGTGTGACAGTGTGACGGTGACAGTGTGACAGTGACAGTGCGACAGTGACAGTGTGACAGTGACAGTGTGACAGTGACAGTGTGACAGTGTGACAGTGTGACAGTGTGACAGTGATAGTGTGACAGTGACAGTATGACAGTGACAGCGTGACAGTGTGACAGTGACAGTGTGACTGTGACAGCGTGACAGTGACAGCGTGACAGTGTGACAGTGTGACAGTGTGACAGTGTGACAGTGTGACAGTGTGACAGTGTGACAGTGTGACAGTGTGACAGTGTGACAGTGTGACAGCGTGACAGCGTGAGTGTGACAGTGAGACAGTGACAGTGTGAGTGTGACAGTGAGACAGTGACAGTGACAGTGACAGTGACAGTGTGACGGTGACAGTGACAGTGACAGTGACAGTGACAGTGACAGTGACAGTGACAGTGACAGTGAAAGTGACAGTGACAGTGTGACAGTTTGACAGTTTGACAGTGACAGTGACAATGTGACAGTGACAGTGTGACAGTGACAGTGTGACAGTGACAGTGTGACAGTGTGACAGTGTGACAGTGACAGTGTGACAGTGACAGTGACAGTGTGACAGTGACTGTTTGACAGTGACAGCGTGACAGTGACAGTGTGACAGTTTGACAGTGACAGTGTGACAGTGACAGTGACAATGTGACAGTGACAGTGTGACAGTGTGACAGCGTGACAGTGTGACAGTGACAGCGTGAGAGTGACAGCGTGAGAGTGTGATAGTGACAGTGTGACAGTGACAGTGTGACAGTGACAGTGTGACAGTGTGACAGTGTGACGGCGACAGTGTAACAGTGACAGTGTGACAGTGACAGTGTGACAGTGACAGTGTGACAGTGTGACAGTGTGACAGTGATAGTGTGACAGTGACAGTATGACAGTGACAGCGTGACAGTGTGACAGTGACAGTGTGACAGTGACAGCGTGACAGTGTGACAGTGACAGTGTGACAGTGACAGTGTGACTGTGACAGCGTGACAGTGACAGCGTGACAGTGCGACAGTGTGACAGTGTGACAGTGTGACAGTGACAGTGTGGCGGTGACAGTGCGCCAGTGACATTGTGACAGTGTGACAGTGTGACAGTGTGACAGTGTGACAGTGTGACAGTGTGACAGTGTGACAGTGTGACAGTGTGACAGTGACAGTGTGACAGTGTGACAGCGACAGCGTGACAGTGTGACAGTGACAGTGACAGTGTGACAGTGACAGTGACAGTGTGACAGTGTGACAGTGTGACAGTGTGACAGTGTGAAAGTGTGACAGTGTGACAGTGACTGTGTGACAGTGACAGCGTGACAGTGACAGTGTGACAGTGACGGTGTGACTGTGACAGTGACAGTGTGACAGTGACAGTGTGACAGTGTGACAGTGTGACAGTGTGACAGTGTGAAAGTGACAGTGTGACAGTGACAGTGTGACAGTGACAGTGTGACAGTGACAGTGTGACAGTGACAGTGTGACAGTGACAGTGTGACAGTGACAGTGTGACAGTGACAGTGTGACAGTGACAGTGTGACGGTGACAGTGTGACAGTGACAGTGTGACAGTGACAGTGTGACAGTGACAGTGTGACAGTGTGACAGTGTGACAGTGTGACAGTGTGACAGTGTGACAGTGACAGCGTGACAGTGTGACAGTGATAGTGACAGTGTGACAGCGTGACAGTGTGACAGTGACAGCGTGACAGCGTGAGAGTGACAGTGTGACAGTGTGACAGTGACAGTGACAGTGATAGTGACAGTGTGACGGTGACAGTGACAGTGACAGTGAAAGTGACAGTGACAGTGTGACAGTTTGGCAGTGACAGTGACAGTGAAAATGTGACAGTGACAGTGACAGTGTGACAGTTTGGCAGTGACAGTGACAGTGAAAATGTGACAGTGACAGTGACAGTGTGACAGTGGCAGTGTGAAAGTGACATTGTGACAGTGACAGTGTGACACTGCCAAACAGTGTGACAGTGTGACAGTGACAGTGTGACAGTGTGACAGTGTGAGTGTGACAGTGACAGTGTGACAGTGACAGTGTGACAGTGACAGTGTGACAGTGACAGTGTGACAGTGACAGTGTGACAGTGTGACAGTGTGACAGTGTGACAGTGACAGTGTGACAGTGACAGTGTGACAGTGTGACAGTGTGACAGTGTGACAGTGACAGTGTGACAGTGACAGTGTGACAGTGACAGTGTGACAGTGACAGTGCGACAGTGCGACAGTGACAGTGCGACAGTGACAGGGACAGTGTGACAGTGACAGTGTGACAGTGACAGTGTGACAGTGTGACAGTGACAGTGTGACAGTGTGACAGTGACCGTGTGACAGTGTGACAGTGTGACAGTGACAGTGTGACAGTGTGACAGTGTGACAGTGTGACAGTGACAGTGTGAAAGTGACAGTGTGACAGTGACAGTGTGACAGTGACAGTGACAGTGTGACAGTGTGACAGTGACTGTGTGACAGTGACAGCGTGACAGTGGCAGTGTGACAGTGTGACGGTGACAGTGTGACAGTGTGACAGTGTGACAGTGTGACAGTGTGACAGTGTGACAGTGTGACAGTGTGACAGTGTGACAGTGTGACAGTGTGACAGTGTGACAGTGTGACAGTGTGACAGTGTGACGGTGACAGCGTGACAGTGTGACAGTGACAGTGTGACAGTGACAGTGTGACAGTGAGACAGTGTGACAGTGTGACAGTGACAGTGTGACTGTGACAGCGTGACAGTGACAGTGTGACTGTGACAGCGTGACAGTGTGACAGCGTGACAGTGTGACAGTGTGACAGTGTGACAGTGTGACAGTGTGACAGTGTGACAGTGTGACAGTGTGACAGTGTGACGGTGACAGTTGACAGTGTGACAGTGTGACAGTGTGACAGGGTGACAGTGTGACAGTGTGACAGTGTGACAGTGACAGTGTGACAGTGTGACAGTGTGACAGTGTGACAGTGTGACAGTGACAGTGCGACAGTGACAGTGTGACAGTGTGACAGTGACAGTGTGACAGTGACAGTGTGACAGTGTGACAGTGTGACAGTGTGACAGTGTGACGGTGACAGTGTGACAGTGACAGTGCGACAGTGACAGTGTGACAGTGACAGTGTGACAGTGACAGTGTGACAGTGTGACAGTGTGACAGTGTGACAGTGATAGTGTGACAGTGACAGTATGACAGTGACAGCGTGACAGTGTGACAGTGACAGTGTGACTGTGACAGCGTGACAGTGACAGCGTGACAGTGTGACAGTGTGACAGTGTGACAGTGTGACAGTGTGACAGTGTGACAGTGTGACAGTGTGACAGTGTGACAGTGTGACAGTGTGACAGCGTGACAGCGTGAGTGTGACAGTGAGACAGTGACAGTGTGAGTGTGACAGTGAGACAGTGACAGTGACAGTGACAGTGACAGTGTGACGGTGACAGTGACAGTGACAGTGACAGTGACAGTGACAGTGACAGTGACAGTGACAGTGAAAGTGACAGTGACAGTGTGACAGTTTGACAGTTTGACAGTGACAGTGACAATGTGACAGTGACAGTGTGACAGTGACAGTGTGACAGTGACAGTGTGACAGTGTGACAGTGTGACAGTGACAGTGTGACAGTGACAGTGACAGTGTGACAGTGACTGTTTGACAGTGACAGCGTGACAGTGACAGTGTGACAGTTTGACAGTGACAGTGTGACAGTGACAGTGACAATGTGACAGTGACAGTGTGACAGTGTGACAGCGTGACAGTGTGACAGTGACAGCGTGAGAGTGACAGCGTGAGAGTGTGATAGTGACAGTGTGACAGTGACAGTGTGACAGTGACAGTGTGACAGTGTGACAGTGTGACGGCGACAGTGTAACAGTGACAGTGTGACAGTGACAGTGTGACAGTGACAGTGTGACAGTGTGACAGTGTGACAGTGATAGTGTGACAGTGACAGTATGACAGTGACAGCGTGACAGTGTGACAGTGACAGTGTGACAGTGACAGCGTGACAGTGTGACAGTGACAGTGTGACAGTGACAGTGTGACTGTGACAGCGTGACAGTGACAGCGTGACAGTGCGACAGTGTGACAGTGTGACAGTGTGACAGTGACAGTGTGGCGGTGACAGTGCGCCAGTGACATTGTGACAGTGTGACAGTGTGACAGTGTGACAGTGTGACAGTGTGACAGTGTGACAGTGTGACAGTGTGACAGTGTGACAGTGACAGTGTGACAGTGTGACAGCGACAGCGTGACAGTGTGACAGTGACAGTGACAGTGTGACAGTGACAGTGACAGTGTGACAGTGTGACAGTGTGACAGTGTGACAGTGTGAAAGTGTGACAGTGTGACAGTGACTGTGTGACAGTGACAGCGTGACAGTGACAGTGTGACAGTGACGGTGTGACTGTGACAGTGACAGTGTGACAGTGACAGTGTGACAGTGTGACAGTGTGACAGTGTGACAGTGTGAAAGTGACAGTGTGACAGTGACAGTGTGACAGTGACAGTGTGACAGTGACAGTGTGACAGTGACAGTGTGACAGTGACAGTGTGACAGTGACAGTGTGACAGTGACAGTGTGACAGTGACAGTGTGACGGTGACAGTGTGACAGTGACAGTGTGACAGTGACAGTGTGACAGTGACAGTGTGACAGTGTGACAGTGTGACAGTGTGACAGTGTGACAGTGTGACAGTGACAGCGTGACAGTGTGACAGTGATAGTGACAGTGTGACAGCGTGACAGTGTGACAGTGACAGCGTGACAGCGTGAGAGTGACAGTGTGACAGTGTGACAGTGACAGTGACAGTGATAGTGACAGTGTGACGGTGACAGTGACAGTGACAGTGAAAGTGACAGTGACAGTGTGACAGTTTGGCAGTGACAGTGACAGTGAAAATGTGACAGTGACAGTGACAGTGTGACAGTTTGGCAGTGACAGTGACAGTGAAAATGTGACAGTGACAGTGACAGTGTGACAGTGGCAGTGTGAAAGTGACATTGTGACAGTGACAGTGTGACACTGCCAAACAGTGTGACAGTGTGACAGTGACAGTGTGACAGTGTGACAGTGTGAGTGTGACAGTGACAGTGTGACAGTGACAGTGTGACAGTGACAGTGTGACAGTGACAGTGTGACAGTGACAGTGTGACAGTGTGACAGTGTGACAGTGTGACAGTGACAGTGTGACAGTGACAGTGTGACAGTGACAGTGTGACAGTGTGACAGTGTGACAGTGTGACAGTGACAGTGTGACAGTGACAGTGTGACAGTGACAGTGTGACAGTGACAGTGCGACAGTGCGACAGTGACAGTGCGACAGTGACAGGGACAGTGTGACAGTGACAGTGTGACAGTGACAGTGTGACAGTGTGACAGTGACAGTGTGACAGTGTGACAGTGACCGTGTGACAGTGTGACAGTGTGACAGTGACAGTGTGACAGTGTGACAGTGTGACAGTGTGACAGTGACAGTGTGAAAGTGACAGTGTGACAGTGACAGTGTGACAGTGACAGTGACAGTGTGACAGTGTGACAGTGACTGTGTGACAGTGACAGCGTGACAGTGGCAGTGTGACAGTGTGACGGTGACAGTGTGACAGTGTGACAGTGTGACAGTGTGACAGTGTGACAGTGTGACAGTGTGACAGTGTGACAGTGTGACAGTGTGACAGTGTGACAGTGTGACAGTGTGACAGTGTGACAGTGTGACAGTGTGACGGTGACAGCGTGACAGTGTGACAGTGACAGTGTGACAGTGACAGTGTGACAGTGAGACAGTGTGACAGTGTGACAGTGACAGTGTGACTGTGACAGCGTGACAGTGACAGTGTGACTGTGACAGCGTGACAGTGTGACAGCGTGACAGTGTGACAGTGTGACAGTGTGACAGTGTGACAGTGTGACAGTGTGACAGTGTGACAGTGTGACAGTGTGACGGTGACAGTTGACAGTGTGACAGTGTGACAGTGTGACAGGGTGACAGTGTGACAGTGTGACAGTGTGACAGTGACAGTGTGACAGTGTGACAGTGACAGCGTGACAGCGTGACAGCGTGACAGCGTGACAGCGTGACAGCGTGACAGTGTGACAGTGACAGTGACAGTGTGACAGCGTGACAGTGTGACAGTGACAGCGTGAGGGTGTGATAGTGACAGCGACAGTGACAGTGTGACAGTGACAGTGTGACAGTGTGACAGTGTGACAGTGTGACAGTGTGACAGTGTGACAGTGTGACAGTGACAGTGCGACAGTGACAGTGTGACAGTGACAGTGTGACAGTGTGACAGTGTGACAGTGTGACGGTGACAGTGTGACAGTGACAGTGCGACAGTGACAGTGTGACAGTGACAGTGTGACAGTGACAGTGTGACAGTGTGACAGTGTGACAGTGATAGTGTGACAGTGACAGTATGACAGTGACAGCGTGACAGTGTGACTGTGACAGCGTGACAGTGACAGCGTGACAGCGTGACAGCGTGACAGTGTGACAGTGTGACAGTGTGACAGTGTGACAGTGTGACAGTGTGACAGTGACAGCGTGACAGCGTGAGTGTGACAGTGAGACAGTGACAGTGTGAGTGTGACAGTGAGACAGTGACAGTGACAGTGACAGTGAAAATGTGACAGTGACAGTGACAGTGTGACAGTTTGGCAGTGACAGTGACAGTGAAAATGTGACAGTGACAGTGACAGTGTGACAGTGGCAGTGTGAAAGTGACATTGTGACAGTGACAGTGTGACACTGCCAAACAGTGTGACAGTGTGACAGTGACAGTGTGACAGTGTGACAGTGTGAGTGTGACAGTGACAGTGTGACAGTGACAGTGTGACAGTGACAGTGTGACAGTGACAGTGTGACAGTGACAGTGTGACAGTGTGACAGTGACAGTGTGACAGTGACAGTGTGACAGTGACAGTGTGACAGTGTGACAGTGACAGTGTGACAGTGTGACAGTGACAGTGTGACAGTGTGACAGTGACAGTGTGACAGTGTGACAGTGACAGTGTGACAGTGAAAGTGTGACAGTGACAGTGCGACAGTGACAGTGCGACAGTGACAGGGACAGTGTGACAGTGACAGTGTGACAGTGACAGTGTGACAGTGTGACAGTGACAGTGTGACAGTGTGACAGTGACCGTGTGACAGTGTGACAGTGTGACAGTGTGACAGTGTGACAGTGACAGTGTGACAGTGTGACAGTGTGACAGTGTGACAGTGACAGTGTGAAAGTGACAGTGTGAAAGTGACAGTGTGACAGTGACAGTGTGACAGTGACAGTGACAGTGTGACAGTGTGACAGTGACTGTGTGACAGTGACAGCGTGACAGTGGCACAGTGTGACAGTGTGACAGTGTGACAGTGTGACAGTGTGACAGTGTGACAGTGTGACAGTGTGACAGTGTGACAGTGTGACAGTGTGACAGTGTGACAGTGTGACGGTGACAGCGTGACAGTGTGACAGTGACAGTGTGACAGTGACAGTGTGACAGTGAGACAGTGTGACAGTGTGACAGTGACAGTGTGACTGTGACAGCGTGACAGTGACAGTGTGACTGTGACAGCGTGACAGTGTGACAGCGTGACAGTGTGACAGTGTGACAGTGTGACAGTGTGACAGTGTGACAGTGTGACGGTGACAGTTGACAGTGTGACAGTGTGACAGTGTGACAGGGTGACAGTGTGACAGTGTGACAGTGTGACAGTGACAGTGTGACAGTGACAGTGTGACAGTGTGACAGTGACAGCGTGACAGCGTGACAGCGTGACAGTGTGACAGTGACAGTAACAGTGTGACAGCGTGACAGTGTGACAGTGACAGCGTGAGGGTGTGATAGTGACAGCGACAGTGACAGTGTGACAGTGACAGTGTGACAGTGTGACAGTGTGACAGTGTGACAGTGTGACAGTGACAGTGCGACAGTGACAGTGTGACAGTGTGACAGTGACAGTGTGACAGTGACAGTGTGACAGTGTGACAGTGTGACAGTGTGACGGTGACAGTGTGACAGTGACAGTGCGACAGTGACAGTGTGACAGTGACAGTGTGACAGTGACAGTGTGACAGTGTGACAGTGTGACAGTGATAGTGTGACAGTGACAGTATGACAGTGACAGCGTGACAGTGTGACAGTGACAGTGTGACTGTGACAGCGTGACAGTGACAGCGTGACAGCGTGACAGTGTGACAGTGTGACAGTGTGACAGTGTGACAGTGTGACAGTGTGACAGTGTGACAGTGTGACAGTGTGCCAGTGTGACAGTGTGACAGTGACAGCGTGACAGTGACAGTGAGACAGTGACAGTGTGAGTGTGACAGTGAGACAGTGACAGTGACAGTGACAGTGACAGTGTGACGGTGACAGTGACAGTGACAGTGACAGTGACAGTGACAGTGACAGTGACAGTGAAAGTGACAGTGACAGTGTGACAGTTTGACAGTTTGACAGTGACAGTGACAATGTGACAGTGACAGTGTGACAGTGACAGTGTGACAGTGACAGTGACAGTGTGACAGTGTGACAGTGTGACAGTGACAGTGTGACAGTGACAGTGACAGTGTGACAGTGACTGTTTGACAGTGACAGCGTGACAGTGACAGTGTGACAGTTTGACAGTGACAGTGTGACAGTGACAGTGACAATGTGACAGTGACAGTGTGACAGTGTGACAGTGTGACAGTGTGACAGTGTGACAGTGCCAATGTGACAGTGCCAATGTGACAGTGACAGTGTGACAGTGATAGTGACAGTGTGACAGTGACAGTGACAGTGTGACAGTGTGACAGTGTGACAGTGCGACAGTGTGACAGTGT
>NW_027601946.1:1191-25191 GCF_053455715.1 Rhinoraja longicauda | reverse complement strand
GTCACACTGTCACACTGTCACACTGTCACACTGTCACTGTCACACTGTCACTGTCACACTGTCACTGTCACACTGTCACCGTCACACTGTCACCGTCACACTGTCTCTGTCACACTGTCACACTGTCACGCTGTCGCTGTCACTGTCACGCTGTCACAGTCACACTGTCACTGTCACACTGTCACACTGTCACGCTGTCACCGTCACACTGTCACTGTCACACTGTCACTGTCACACTGTCACTCTGTCACACTGTCACTGTCACACTGTCACTGTCACACTTTCACACTTTCACACTGTCACACTGTCACACTGTCACACTGTCACACTGTCACACTGTCACACTGTCACACTGTCACACTGTCACACTGTCACACTGTCACACTGTCACACTGTCACACTGTCACTGTCACACTTTCACACTTTCACACTGTCACACTGTCACACTGTCACACTGTCACACTGTCACACTGTCACACTGTCACACTGTCACACTGTCACCGTCACACTGTCACTGTCACACTGTCACACTGTCACACTGTCACTGTCACACTGTCACTGTCACACTGTCACTGTCACGCTGTCACTGTCACCGTCACACTGTCACTGTCACACTGTCACTGTCACATTTTCACTATCACTGTCACACTGTCACACTGTCACTGTCAAACTGTCACACTGTCACTGTCACTTTCACTGTCACCGTCACCGTCACACTGTCACTGTCACACTGTCACACTGTCACACTGTCACACTGTCACACTGTCACACTGTCACAATGTCACTCTCACGCTGTCACGCTGTCACTGTCACACTGTCACACTGTCACTGTCACGCTGTCACGCTGTCACACTGTCACACTGTCACACTGTCACACTGTCACACTGTCACACTGTCACACTGTCACACTGTCACTGTCACACTGTCACTGTCACACTGTCACTGTCACACTGTCACCGTCACACTGTCTCTGTCACACTGTCACACTGTCACGCTGTCGCTGTCACTGTCACGCTGTCACAGTCACACTGTCACTGTCACACTGTCACACTGTCACACTGTCACGCTGTCACCGTCACACTGTCACTGTCACACTGTCACTGTCACACTGTCACACTGTCACACTGTCACACTGTCACTGTCACACTGTCACTGTCACACTTTCACACTGTCACACTGTCACACTGTCACACTGTCACACTGTCACACTGTCACACTGTCACACTGTCACTGTCACACTGTCACCGTCACACTGTCACTGTCACACTGTCACACTGTCACACTGTCACACTGTCACTGTCACACTGTCACTGTCACACTGTCACTGTCACACCGTCACCGTCACCGTCACACCGTCACACCGTCACACTGTCACACTGTCACTGTCACGCTGTCACTGTCACACTGTCACTGTCACGCTGTCACTGTCACACAGTCACTGTCACACTTTCACACTGTCACTCTCACTGTCACACTGTCACTGTCACACTGTCACTGTCACACTGTCACACTGTCACACTGTCACTGTCACACTGTCACCGTCACACCGTCACTGTCACACTGTCACTGTCACACTGTCACTGTCACGCTGCCAATGTCACACTGTCACACTGTCACACTGTCACACTGTCACTGTCACACTGTCACTGTCACACTGTCACTGTCACACTGTCACACTGTCACTGTCACTGTCACACTGTCACTGTCACTGTCACAGTCACACTGTCACTGTCACATTGTCACTGTCACACTGTCACTGTCACATTGTCACTGTCACTGTCACACTGTCACTGTCAAACTGTCACTGTCACTTTCACTGTCAGTGTCACTGTCACCGTCACACCGTCACACTGTCACACTGACACACTGTCACACTGTCACTCTCACGCTGTCACGCTGTCACTGTCACACTGTCACGCTGTCACACTGTCACTGTCACTGTCTCACTGTCTCACTGTCTCACTGTCTCACTGTCACACTGTCACACTATCACGCTGCCGCTGTCACACTGTCACACTGTCACACTGTCACACTGTCACACTGTCACACTGTCACACTGTCACACTGTCACACTGTCACACTGTCACACTGTCACACTGTCACACTGTCACACTGTCACCGTCACACTGTCACTGTCACACTGTCACACTGTCACTGTCACGCTGTCACTGTCAAACAGTCACACTGTCACACTGTCACACTGTCACACTGTCACACTGTCACACTGTCACACTGTCACACTGTCCCACTGTCACACTGTCACACTGTCACACTGTCACACTGTCACACTGTCACACTGTCACACTGTCACACTGTCACACTGTCACACTGTCAAACTGTCACACTGTCACACTGACACGCTGTCACTGTCACGCTGTCACAGTCACACTGTCACTGTCACACTGTCACTGTCACACTGTCACGCTGTCACTGTCACACTATCACTGTCGCACTGTCACACTGTCACTGTCACTGTCACTATCACACTCTCACGCTGTCACTGTCACACTGTCACGCTGTCACACTGTCACTGTCACTGTCACACTGTCACTGTCACACTGTCACTGTCACACTGTCACGCTGTCACTGTCACACTATCACTGTCACACTGTCACACTGTCACTGTCACACTGTCACACTGTCACTGTCACTGTCACTGTCACTATCACACTCTCACGCTGTCACTGTCACACTGTCACGCTGTCACTCTGTCACACTGTCACTGTCACGCTGTCACACTGTCACTGTCACGCTGTCACGCTGCCACGCTGTCACGCTGTCACTGTCACACTGTCACACTGTCACACTGTCACTGTCACACTGTCACCGTCACACTGTCACTGTCACACTGTCACACTGTCACACTGTCACACTGTCACACTGTCACACTGTCACGCTGTCACGCTGTCACGCTGTCACGCTGTCACTGCCACGCTGTCACTGTCACGCTGTCACAGTCACACTGTCACTGTCACACTGTCACTGTCACACTGTCACACTGTCACACTGTCACGCTGTCACCGTCACACTGTCACACTGTCACTGTCACACTGTCACACTGTCACACAGTCACTGTCACACTGTCACCGTCACACTGTCACCGTCACACAGTCACTGTCACACCGTCACTGTCACACTGTCACTGTCACGCTGTCACTGTCACACATTCACTGTCACACTGTCACACTGTCACACTGTCACTGTCACACTGTCAATGTCACTGTCACACTGACACTGTCACACTGTCACTTTCACACTGTCACGGTCACACTGTCACACTGTCACACTATCACACTGTCACACTGTCACACTGTCACACTGTCACACTGTCACACTGTCACACTGTCACACTGTCACACTGTCACACTGTCCCTGTCACTGTCGCACTGTCACTGTCGCACTGTCACTGTCGCACTGTCACTGTCGCACTGTCACTGTCGCACTGTCACTGTCGCACTGTCACACTGTCACTGTCACACTGTCACCGTCACACTGTCACTGTCACACTGTCACTGTCACACTGTCACTGTCACATTGTCACTGTCACACTGTCACTGTCACAATGTCACTTTCACACTGTCACTGTCACACTGTCACTGTCACACTGTCACACTGTCACACTGTCACTGTCACACCGTCACTGTCACACCGTCACTGTCACACCGTCACTGTCACGCTGTCACTGTCACACAGTCACACTGTCACTGTCACACTGTCACTGTCACACTGTCACCGTCACAATGTCACTTTCACACTGTCACTGTGACACTTTCACACTGTCACTGTCACACTGTCACTGTCACACCGTCACTGTCACACTGTCACTGTCACGCTGTCACACTGTCACTGTCACGCTGTCACAATGTCACTTTCACACTGTCACTGTGACACTTTCACACTGTCACTGTCACACTGTCACTGTCACACCGTCACTGTCACACTGTCACTGTCACGCTGTCACACTGTCACTGTCACGCTGTCACACTGTCACACTGTCACTGTCACTGTCACACTGTCACACTGTCACTGTCACAGTCACACTTTCACTGTCACTGTCACTGTCACATTGTCACATTGTCACATTGTCACTGTCACACTGTCACGCTGTAGCTGTCACACTGTCACTGTCACACTGTCACTGTCACACCGTCACTGTCACACTGTCACTGTCACACTGTCACTGTCACGCTGTCACACTGTCACACTGTCACACTGTCACTGTCACTGTCACACTGTCACACTGTCACTGTCACACTGTCACACTGTCACTGTCACAGTCACACTTTCACTGTCACTGTCACTGTCACATTGTCACATTGTCACTGTCACACTGTCACGCTGTAGCTGTCACACTGTCACTGTCACACTGTCACACTGTCACACTGTCACTGTCACACTGTCACACTGTCACACTTTCACACTGTCACACTGTCACACTGTCACACTGTCACTGTCCCACCGTCACTGTCACACTGTCACTGTCACACTGTCACTGTCACACTGTCACTGTCACACTGTCACGCTGTCACACTGTCACGCTGTCACAGACACACTGTCACTGTCACACTGTCACTGTCACACTATCACTGTCACACTATCACTGTCACACTGTCACACTGTCACTGTCACACTGTCACTGTCACACTGTCACTGTCACACTGTCACTGTCACACTGTCACTGTCACACTGTCACTTTCACACTGTCACTTTCACACTGTCACTGTCACACTGTTACACTGTCACTGTCACACTGTTACACTGTCACTGTCACACCGTCACTGTCACACTGTCACAGTCACGCTGTCACTGTCACACATTCACTGTCACACTGTCACACTGTCACAGTCACACTGTCACTGTCACACTGTCACTGTCACTGTCACTGTCACACTGTCACTGTCACACTGTCACTTTCACACTGTCACACTGTCACACTGTCACACTGTCACACTGTCACACTGTCACACTGTCACACTGTCACACTGTCACACTGTCACACTGTCACACTGTCACACTGTCACACTGTCCCACTGTCACTGTCGCACTGTCACTGTCGCACTGTCACTGTCGCACTGTCACTGTCGCACTGTCACTGTCACACTGTCACTGTCACACTGTCACTGTCACACTGTCACTGTCACACTGTCACTGTCACACTGTCACTGTCACATTGTCACTGTCACACTGTCACTGTCACAATGTCACTTTCACACTGTCACTGTCACACTGTCACACTGTCACTGTCACACCGTCACTGTCACACCGTCACTGTCACACTGTCACTGTCACGCTGTCACTGTCACACAGTCACACTGTCACTGTCACACTGTCACTGTCACACTGTCACTGTCACAATGTCACTTTCACACTGTCACTGTGACACTTTCACACTGTCACTGTCACACTGTCACTGTCACACTGTCACTGTCACACCGTCACTGTCACACTGTCACTGTCACACTGTCACTGTCACGCTGTCACACTGTCACACTGTCACACTGTCACTGTCACTGTCACACTGTCACACTGTCACTGTCACACTGTCACACTGTCACTGTCACAGTCACACTTACACTTTCACTGTCACTGTCACTGTCACATTGTCACATTGTCACTGTCACACTGTCACGCTGTAGCTGTCACACTGTCACTGTCACACTGTCACACTGTCACACTGTCACTGTCACACTGTCACACTGTCACACTGTCACACTGTCACACTTTCACACTGTCACACTGTCACACTGTCACACTGTCACTGTCCCACCGTCACTGTCACACTGTCACTGTCACACTGTCACTGTCACACTGTCACGCTGTCACACTGTCACACTGTCACGCTGTCACAGACACACTGTCACTGTCACACTATCACTGTCACACTATCACTGTCACACTGTCACACTGTCACTGTCACACTGTCACTGTCACTGTCACACTGTCAATGTCACACTGTCACTTTCACACTGTCACTGTCACACTGTTACACTGTCACTGTCACACTGTTACACTGTCACTGTCACACTGTCACTGTCACAATGTCACTTTCACACTGTCACTGGCACACTGTCACTGGCACTGTCACTGACACTGGCACTGGCACTGGCACTGTCACACTGTCACTGGCACTGTCACACTGTCACTGGCACACTGTCACACTGTCACCGTCACACTGTCACTGTCACACTGTCACTTTCACACTGTCACACTGTCACTTTCACACTGTCACTGTCACACTGTCACTGTCACACTGTCACTGTCACATTTTCATTGTCACTGTCAAAGTCAAACTGTCACACTGGCACTGTCACTTTCACTGTCACTGTCACTGTCACCGTCACACTGTCACTGTCACCGTCACACTGTCACTGTCACTGTCACACTGTCACTCTCACGCTGTCACGCTGTCACTGTCACACTGTCACGCTGTCACTGTCACACTGTCACGCTGTCACGCTGTCACTGTCACACTGTCACGCTGTCACACTGTCACCGTCACTGTCACACTGTCACGCTGTCACTGTCACATTGTCACACTGTCACACTGTCACTGTCACTGTCACGCTGTCACGCTGTCACGCTGTCACTGTCACACTGTCACACTGTCACTGTCACACTGTCACCGTCACACTGTCACACTGTCACACTGTCACACTGTCACACTGTCACACTGTCACACTGTCACACTGTCACACTGTCACACTGTCACACTGTCACACTGTCACACTGTCACACTGTCACACTGTCACACTGTCACACTGTCACACTGTCACTGTCACGCTGTCACAGTCACACTGTCACTGTCACAATGTCACTGTCACACTGTCACGCTGTCACCGTCACACTGTCCCCGTCACACTGTCCCTGTCACACTGTCACACTGTCACTGTCACACTGTCACACTGTCACACTGTCACATAGTCACTGTCACACTGTCACCGTCACACTGTCACGGTCACACTGTCACTGTCACACCGTCACTGTCACACTGTCACTGTCACGCTGTCACTGTCACACATTCACTGTCACACTGTCACTGTCACACTGTCACTGTCACTGTCAAACTGTCACTGTCACTGTCACACTGTCACTGTCACACTGTCACTGTCACACTGTCACTTTCACACTGTCACTGTCACACTGTCACACTGTCACAATGTCACTGTCACACTGTCACAATGTCACTGTCTCACTGTCACTGTCGCACTGTGACTGTCGCACTGTCACTGTCGCACTGTCACTGTCACACTGTCACTGTCACACTGTCACACTGTCACTGTCACACTGTCACTGTCACACTGTCACAATGTCACTTTCACACTGTCACTGTCACACTGTCACTGTCACACTGTCACACTGTCCCTGTCACACTGTCACTGTCACGCTGTCACTGTCACACAGTCACTGTCACACTGTGACACTGTCACTGTCACGCTGTCACACTGTGACACTGTCACTGTCACACTGTCACACTGTCACGCTGTCACCGTCACACTGTCACACTGTCACGCTGTCACCGTCACACTGTCACTGTCACTGTCACACTGTCACACTGTCACTGTCACACTGTCACGCTGTCACACTGTCACCGTCACTGTCACACTGTCACGCTGTCACTGTCACACTGTCACACTGTCATTGTCACACTGTCACACTGTCATTGTCACACTGTCACACTGTCATTGTCACACTGTCACAATGTCACACTGTCACTGTCACACTGTCACACTGTCACACTGTCACACTGTCACTGTCACACTGTCACTGTCACACTGTCACCGTCACACTGTCACTGTCACACTGTCACACTGTCACGCTGTCACTGTCACGCTGTCACTGTCACGCTGTCACTGTCACGCTGTCACTGTCACGCTGTCACAGTCACACTGTCACTGTCACACTGTCACACTGTCACGCTGTCACCGTCACACTGTCACTGTCACACTGTCACTGTCACACTGTCACTGTCACACTGTCACTGTCACACTGTCACTGTCACACTGTCACACTGTCACCGTCACACTGTCACACTATTACTGTCACACTGTCACACCGTCACCGTCACTGTCACTGTCACGCTGTCACTGTCACACAGTCACTGTCACACTTTCACACATTCACACTGTCACTGTCACACTGTCACTGTCACACTGTCACTGCCACACTGTCCGTGTCACTGTCGCACTGTCACTGTCGCACTGTCACTGTCGCACTGTAACTGTCACACTGTCACTGTCACATTGTCACTGTCACACTGTCACTGTCACATTGTCACTGTCACACTGTCACTGTCACTGTCACACAGTCACTGTCACACTGTCACTTTCACAATGTCACTTTCACACTGTCACTGTCACACTGTCACACCGTCACTGTCACACTGTCACTGTCACGCTGTCACTGTCAAACAGTCACTGTCACACTGTCACACTGTCACACTGTCACTGTCACACTGTCACACGCACGCTGTCACGCTGTCACTGTCACACTGTCACACTGTCACACTGTCACACTGTCACACTGTCACAATGTCACACTGTCACACTGTCACGCTGTCACGCTGTCGCGCTGTCACTGTCACGCTGTCACAGTCACGCTGTCACAGTCACACTGTCACACTGTCACGCTGTCACTGTCATACTGTCACTGTCACACTGTCACTGTCACACTATCACTGTCACACTGTCACACTGTCACACTGTCACTGTCACACTGTCACTGTCACACTGTCACAGTCGCACTGTCACTATCACACCCTCACGCTGTCACTGTCGCGCTGTCACTGTCGCGCTGTCACTGTCGCACTGTCACTGTCCACTGTCACCGTCACACTGTCACACTGTCACACTGTCACACTGTCACTGTCACACTGTCACACTGTCACATTGTCACTGTCACTGTCAATGTCACTATCACACCCTCACGCTGTCACTGTCACACTGTCACGCTGTCACACTGTCACTGTCACTGTCACTGTCACACTGTCACGCTGTCACGCTGTCACGCTGTCACGCTGTCACGCTGTCACGCTGTCACACTGTCACACTGTCACACTGTCACACTGTCACACTGTCACACTGTCACACTCTCACCGTCACACTGTCACATTGTCACACTGTCACACTGTCACGCTGTCACTGTCACGCTGTCACAGTCACACTGTCACTGTCACACTGTCACACTGTCACTGTCACACTGTCACTGTCACGCTGTCACGCTGTCACCGTCACACTGTCACTGTCACACTGTCACACTGTCACTGTCACACTGTCACACTGTCACACTGTCACACTGTCACACTGTCACACTGTCACACTGTCACACTCTCACTGTCACACTGTCACACTGTCATTGTCACACTGTCACACTGTCACACTGTCACACTGTCACTGTCACACTGTCACACTGTCACACTGTGACACTGTCACTGTCACACTGTCACTGTCACACTGTCACCGTCACACTGTCACACTGTCACACTGTCACACTGTCACACTGTCACACTGTCACGCTGTCACTGTCACGCTGTCACTGTCACACTGTCACTGTCACACTGTCACGCTGTCACCGTCACACAGTCACTGTCACACTGTCACTGTCACACTGTCACTGTCACACTGTCACTGTCACACTGTCACACTGTCACGCTGTCACCGTCACACTGTCACTGTCACACTGTCACTGTCACACTGTCACTGTCACACTGTCACTGTCACACTGTCACTGTCACACTGTCACTGTCACACTGTCACTGTCACACTGTCACTGTCACATTGTCACTGTCACACTGTCACTGTCACACTGTCACTTTCACACTGTCACTGTCACACTGTCACACTGTCACACTGTCACTGTCACACCGTCACTGTCACACCGTCACTGTCACACTGTCACTGTCACGCTGTCACTGTCACACAGTCACACTGTCACTGTCACACTGTCACTGTCACACTGTCACTGTCACAATGTCACTTTCACACTGTCACTGTGACACTTTCACACTGTCACTGTCACACTGTCACTGTCACACTGTCACTGTCACACCGTCACTGTCACACTGTCACTGTCACACTGTCACTGTCACGCTGTCACACTGTCACACTGTCACACTGTCACACTGTCACTGTCACTGTCACACTGTCACACTGTCACTGTCACACTGTCACACTGTCACTGTCACAGTCACACTTACACTTTCACTGTCACTGTCACTGTCACATTGTCACATTGTCACTGTCACACTGTCACGCTGTAGCTGTCACACTGTCACTGTCACACTGTCACACTGTCACACTGTCACTGTCACACTGTCACACTGTCACACTGTCACACTTTCACACTGTCACACTGTCACACTGTCACACTGTCACTGTCCCACCGTCACTGTCACACTGTCACTGTCACACTGTCACTGTCACACTGTCACGCTGTCACACTGTCACACTGTCACGCTGTCACAGACACACTGTCACTGTCACACTATCACTGTCACACTATCACTGTCACACTGTCACACTGTCACTGTCACACTGTCACTGTCACACTGTCAATGTCACACTGTCACTTTCACACTGTCACTGTCACACTGTTACACTGTCACTGTCACACTGTTACACTGTCACTGTCACACTGTCACTGTCACAATGTCACTTTCACACTGTCACTGGCACACTGTCACTGGCACTGTCACTGACACTGGCACTGGCACTGGCACTGTCACACTGTCACTGGCACTGTCACACTGTCACTGGCACACTGTCACACTGTCACCGTCACACTGTCACTGTCACACTGTCACTTTCACACTGTCACACTGTCACTTTCACACTGTCACTGTCACACTGTCACTGTCACACTGTCACTGTCACATTTTCATTGTCACTGTCAAAGTCAAACTGTCACACTGGCACTGTCACTTTCACTGTCACTGTCACTGTCACCGTCACACTGTCACTGTCACTGTCACACTGTCACTCTCACGCTGTCACGCTGTCACTGTCACACTGTCACGCTGTCACTGTCACACTGTCACGCTGTCACTGTCACACTGTCACGCTGTCACACTGTCACCGTCACTGTCACACTGTCACGCTGTCACTGTCACATTGTCACACTGTCACACTGTCACTGTCACTGTCACGCTGTCACGCTGTCACGCTGTCACTGTCACACTGTCACACTGTCACTGTCACACTGTCACACTGTCACCGTCACACTGTCACTGTCACACTGTCACACTGTCACACTGTCACACTGTCACACTGTCACACTGTCACACTGTCACACTGTCACACTGTCACACTGTCACACTGTCACACTGTCACGCTGTCACTGTCACGCTGTCACAGTCACACTGTCACTGTCACAATGTCACTGTCACACTGTCACGCTGTCACCGTCACACTGTCCCCGTCACACTGTCACTGTCACACTGTCACACTGTCACTGTCACACTGTCACACTGTCACATAGTCACTGTCACACTGTCACCGTCACACTGTCACCGTCACACTGTCACTGTCACACCGTCACTGTCACACTGTCACTGTCACGCTGTCACTGTCACACATTCACTGTCACACTGTCACTGTCACACTGTCACTGTCACTGTCAAACTGTCACTGTCACTGTCACACTGTCACTGTCACACTGTCACTGTCACACTGTCACTTTCACACTGTCACTGTCACACTGTCACACTGTCACAATGTCACTGTCACACTGTCACAATGTCACTGTCACACTGTCACAATGTCACTGTCTCACTGTCACTGTCGCACTGTCACTGTCGCACTGTCACTGTCGCACTGTCACTGTCACACTGTCACTGTCACACTGTCACACTGTCACACTGTCACTGTCACACTGTCACTGTCACACTGTCACAATGTCACTTTCACACTGTCACTGTCACACTGTCACTGTCACACTGTCACACTGTCCCTGTCACACTGTCACTGTCACACCGTCACTGTCACACTGTCACTGTCACGCTGTCACTGTCACACAGTCACTGTCACACTGTGACACTGTCACTGTCACGCTGTCACAGTCACACTGTCACTGTCACACTGTCACACTGTCACGCTGTCACCGTCACACTGTCACACTGTCACGCTGTCACCGTCACACTGTCACTGTCACTGTCACACTGTCACACTGTCACTGTCACACTGTCACGCTGTCACACTGTCACCGTCACTGTCACACTGTCACGCTGTCACTGTCACACTGTCACACTGTCATTGTCACACTGTCACACTGTCATTGTCACACTGTCACACTGTCATTGTCACACTGTCACAATGTCACACTGTCACTGTCACACTGTCACACTGTCACACTGTCACACTGTCACTGTCACACTGTCACTGTCACACTGTCACCGTCACACTGTCACACTGTCACACTGTCACGCTGTCACTGTCACGCTGTCACTGTCACGCTGTCACTGTCACGCTGTCACTGTCACGCTGTCACAGTCACACTGTCACTGTCACACTGTCACACTGTCACGCTGTCACCGTCACACTGTCACTGTCACACTGTCACTGTCACACTGTCACTGTCACACTGTCACTGTCACACTGTCACTGTCACACTGTCACACTGTCACCGTCACACTGTCACACTATTACTGTCACACTGTCACACCGTCACCGTCACTGTCACTGTCACGCTGTCACTGTCACACAGTCACTGTCACACTTTCACACATTCACACTGTCACTGTCACACTGTCACTGTCACACTGTCACTGCCACACTGTCCGTGTCACTGTCGCACTGTCACTGTCGCACTGTCACTGTCGCACTGTAACTGTCACACTGTCACTGTCACATTGTCACTGTCACACTGTCACTGTCACATTGTCACTGTCACACTGTCACTGTCACTGTCACACAGTCACTGTCACACTGTCACTTTCACAATGTCACTTTCACACTGTCACTGTCACACTGTCACACCGTCACTGTCACACTGTCACTGTCACGCTGTCACTGTCAAACAGTCACTGTCACACTGTCACACTGTCACACTGTCACACTGTCACTGTCACACTGTCACACTCACGCTGTCACGCTGTCACTGTCACACTGTCACACTGTCACACTGTCACACTGTCACACTGTCACACTGTCACGCTGTCACGCTGTCGCGCTGTCACTGTCACGCTGTCACAGTCACGCTGTCACAGTCACACTGTCACACTGTCACGCTGTCACTGTCATACTGTCACTGTCACACTGTCACTGTCACACTATCACTGTCACACTGTCACACTGTCACACTGTCACTGTCACACTGTCACTGTCACACTGTCACTGTCACACTGTCACAGTCGCACTGTCACTATCACACCCTCACGCTGTCACTGTCGCGCTGTCACTGTCGCGCTGTCACTGTCGCACTGTCACTGTCCACTGTCACCGTCACACTGTCACACTGTCACACTGTCACACTGTCACACTGTCACTGTCACACTGTCTCACTGTCACTGTCACTGTCACTATCACACCCTCACGCTGTCACTGTCACACTGTCACGCTGTCACACTGTCACTGTCACTGTCACTGTCACACTGTCACGCTGTCACGCTGTCACGCTGTCACGCTGTCACGCTGCCACGCTGTCACGCTGTCACGCTGTCACACTGTCACACTTTCACACTGTCACACTGTCACACTGTCACACTGTCACACTCTCACCGTCACACTGTCACACTGTCACACTGTCACACTGTCACACTGTCACGCTGTCACTGTCACGCTGTCACAGTCACACTGTCACTGTCACACTGTCACACTGTCACTGTCACACTGTCACTGTCACGCTGTCACGCTGTCACCGTCACACTGTCACTGTCACACTGTCACACTGTCACTGTCACACTGTCACACTGTCACACTGTCACACTGTCACACTGTCACACTGTCACACTGTCACACTGTCACACTGTCACACTCTCACTGTCACACTGTCACACTGTCATTGTCACACTGTCACACTGTCACACTGTCACACTGTCACACTGTCACACTGTCACTGTCACACTGTCACACTGTCACACTGTGACACTGTCACTGTCACACTGTCACTGTCACACTGTCACCGTCACACTGTCACACTGTCACACTGTCACACTGTCACACTGTCACACTGTCACGCTGTCACTGTCACGCTGTCACAGTCACACTGTCACTGTCACACTGTCACTGTCACACTGTCACGCTGTCACCGTCACACAGTCACTGTCACACTGTCACTGTCACACTGTCACTGTCACACTGTCACTGTCACACTGTCACACTGTCACGCTGTCACGCTGTCACCGTCACACTGTCACTGTCACACTGTCACTGTCACACTGTCACTGTCACACTGTCACTGTCACACTGTCACTGTCACACTGTCACACTGTCACCGTCACACTGTCACACTATTACTGTCACACTGTCACACCGTCACCGTCACTGTCACTGTCACGCTGTCACTGTCACACAGTCACTGTCACACTTTCACACATTCACACTGTCACTGTCACACTGTCACTGTCACACTGTCACTGCCACACTGTCCGTGTCACTGTCGCACTGTCACTGTCGCACTGTCACTGTCGCACTGTAACTGTCACACTGTCACTGTCACATTGTCACTGTCACACTCTCACTGTCACATTGTCACTGTCACACTGTCACTGTCACTGTCACACTGTCACTGTCACACTGTCACACAGTCACTGTCACACTGTCACTTTCACAATGTCACTTTCACACTGTCACTGTCACACTGTCACACCGTCACTGTCACACTGTCACTGTCACGCTGTCACTGTCAAACAGTCACTGTCACACTGTCACACTGTCACACTGTCACACTGTCACTGTCACACTGTCACACTCACGCTGTCACGCTGTCACTGTCACACTGTCACACTGTCACACTGTCACACTGTCACACTGTCACACTGTCACACTGTCACGCTGTCACGCTGTCGCGCTGTCACTGTCACGCTGTCACAGTCACGCTGTCACAGTCACACTGTCACACTGTCACGCTGTCACTGTCATACTGTCACTGTCACACTGTCACTGTCACACTATCACTGTCACACTGTCACACTGTCACTGTCACACTGTCACTGTCACACTGTCACAGTCGCACTGTCACTATCACACCCTCACGCTGTCACTGTCGCGCTGTCACTGTCGCGCTGTCACTGTCGCACTGTCACTGTCCACTGTCACCGTCACACTGTCACACTGTCACACTGTCACACTGTCACTGTCACACTGTCACATTGTCACTGTCACTGTCACTGTCACTATCACACCCTCACGCTGTCACTGTCACACTGTCACGCTGTCACACTGTCACTGTCACTGTCACTGTCACACTGTCACGCTGTCACGCTGTCACGCTGTCACGCTGTCACGCTGTCACGCTGTCACGCTGTCACACTGTCACACTGTCACACTGTCACACTGTCACACTGTCACACTGTCACACTCTCACCGTCACACTGTCACACTGTCACACTGTCACACTGTCACACTGTCACACTGTCACGCTGTCACTGTCACGCTGTCACAGTCACACTGTCACTGTCACACTGTCACACTGTCACTGTCACACTGTCACTGTCACGCTGTCACGCTGTCACCGTCACACTGTCACTGTCACACTGTCACACTGTCACACTGTCACACTGTCACACTGTCACACTGTCACACTGTCACACTGTCACACTGTCACACTGTCACACTGTCACACTGTCACACTGTCACACTGTCACACTGTCACACTGTCACACTTTCACTGTCACACTGTCACACTGTCATTGTCACACTGTCACACTGTCACACTGTCACACTGTCACTGTCACGCTGTCACTGTCACGCTGTCACTGTCAAACTGTCACACTGTCACACTGTCACTGTCACTGTCACACTGTCACTGTCACACTGTCACACTGTCACACTGTCACTGTCACTGTCACACTGTCACTGTCACTGTCACACCGTCACTGTCACACTGTCACTGTCACGCTGTCACTGTCACACAGTCACTGTCACACTGTGACACTGTCACTGTCACGCTGTCACAGTCACACTGTCACTGTCACACTGTCACACTGTCACGCTGTCACCGTCACACTGTCACACTGTCACGCTGTCACCGTCACACTGTCACTGTCACTGTCACACTGTCACACTGTCACTGTCACACTGTCACGCTGTCACACTGTCACCGTCACTGTCACACTGTCACGCTGTCACTGTCACACTGTCACACTGTCATTGTCACACTGTCACACTGTCATTGTCACACTGTCACACTGTCATTGTCACACTGTCACAATGTCACACTGTCACTGTCACACTGTCACACTGTCACACTGTCACACTGTCACACTGTCACTGTCACACTGTCACTGTCACACTGTCACCGTCACACTGTCACTGTCACACTGTCACACTGTCACGCTGTCACTGTCACGCTGTCACTGTCACGCTGTCACTGTCACGCTGTCACTGTCACGCTGTCACAGTCACACTGTCACTGTCACACTGTCACACTGTCACGCTGTCACCGTCACACTGTCACTGTCACACTGTCACTGTCACACTGTCACTGTCACACTGTCACTGTCACACTGTCACTGTCACACTGTCACACTGTCACCGTCACACTGTCACACTATTACTGTCACACTGTCACACCGTCACCGTCACTGTCACTGTCACGCTGTCACTGTCACACAGTCACTGTCACACTTTCACACATTCACACTGTCACTGTCACACTGTCACTGTCACACTGTCACTGCCACACTGTCCGTGTCACTGTCGCACTGTCACTGTCGCACTGTCACTGTCTCACTGTCGCACTGTAACTGTCACACTGTCACTGTCACATTGTCACTGTCACACTGTCACTGTCACATTGTCACTGTCACACTGTCACTGTCACTGTCACACAGTCACTGTCACACTGTCACTTTCACAATGTCACTTTCACACTGTCACTGTCACACTGTCACACCGTCACTGTCACACTGTCACTGTCACGCTGTCACTGTCAAACAGTCACTGTCACACTGTCACACTGTCACACTGTCACTGTCACACTGTCACACTCACGCTGTCACGCTGTCACTGTCACACTGTCACACTGTCACACTGTCACACTGTCACACTGTCACGCTGTCACGCTGTCGCGCTGTCACTGTCACGCTGTCACAGTCACGCTGTCACAGTCACACTGTCACACTGTCACGCTGTCACTGTCATACTGTCACTGTCACACTGTCACTGTCACACTATCACTGTCACACTGTCACACTGTCACACTGTCACTGTCACACTGTCACTGTCACACTGTCACAGTCGCACTGTCACTATCACACCCTCACGCTGTCACTGTCGCGCTGTCACTGTCGCGCTGTCACTGTCGCACTGTCACTGTCCACTGTCACCGTCACACTGTCACACTGTCACACTGTCACACTGTCACTGTCACACTGTCACATTGTCACTGTCACTGTCACTGTCACTATCACACCCTCACGCTGTCACTGTCACACTGTCACGCTGTCACACTGTCACTGTCACTGTCACTGTCACACTGTCACGCTGTCACGCTGTCACGCTGTCACGCTGTCACGCTGTCACGCTGTCACGCTGTCACACTGTCACACTGTCACACTGTCACACTGTCACACTGTCACACTCTCACCGTCACACTGTCACACTGTCACACTGTCACACTGTCACACTGTCACGCTGTCACTGTCACGCTGTCACAGTCACACTGTCACTGTCACACTGTCACACTGTCACTGTCACACTGTCACTGTCACGCTGTCACGCTGTCACCGTCACACTGTCACTGTCACACTGTCACACTGTCACTGTCACACTGTCACACTGTCACACTGTCACACTGTCACACTGTCACACTGTCACACTGTCACACTCTCACTGTCACACTGTCACACTGTCATTGTCACACTGTCACACTGTCACACTGTCACACTGTCACTGTCACACTGTCACACTGTCACACTGTCACACTGTCACACTGTGACACTGTCACTGTCACACTGTCACTGTCACACTGTCACCGTCACACTGTCACACTGTCACACTGTCACACTGTCACACTGTCACACTGTCACGCTGTCACTGTCACGCTGTCACAGTCACACTGTCACTGTCACACTGTCACTGTCACACTGTCACGCTGTCACCGTCACACAGTCACTGTCACACTGTCACTGTCACACTGTCACTGTCACACTGTCACTGTCACACTGTCACACTGTCACCGTCACACTGTCACACTATTACTGTCACACTGTCACTGTCACACCGTCACTGTCGCTGTCACGCTGTCACTGTCACACAGTCACTGTCACACTTTCACACTGTCACTGTCACTGTCACACTGTCACTGTCACACTGTCATTGTCACACTGTCCGTGTCACTGTCGCACTGTCACTGTCGCACTGTAACTGTCACACTGTCACTGTCACACTGTCACTGTCACACTGTCACTCTGTCACTGTCACACAGTCACTGTCACACTGTCACTGTCACAATGTCACTTTCACACTGTCACTGTCTCACTGTCACACTGTCACACTGTCACACTGTCACACTGTCACACTGTCACACTGTCACTGTCACACTGTCACACTGTCACACTGTCACACTGTCACACTGTCACACTGTCACTGTCACGCTGTCACTGTCACGCTGTCACTGTCAAACTGTCACACTGTCACACTGTCACTGTCACACTGTCACTGTCACACTGTCACACTGTCACACTGTCACTGTCACTGTCACACTGTCACTGTCACACTGTCACTGTCACATTGTCACTGTCACAGTCAAACTGTCACACTGTCACTGTCAAACTGTCACTGTCAAACTGTCACACTGTCACTGTCACTTTCACTGTCACTGTCACTGTCACCGTCACACTGTCACTGTCACTGTCACTGTCACTGTCACTGTCACTGTCTCACTGTCACACTCACACTGTCACTGTCTCACTGTCTCACTGTCTCACTGTCTCACTGTCACACTCACGCTGTCACGCTGTCACTGGCACACTGTCAAACTGTCACACTGTCAAACTGTCACACTGTCACACTGTCACACTGTCACACTGTCACACTGTCACACTGTCACACTGTCACGCTGTCACGCTGTCACTGTCACGCTGTCACAGTCACACTGTCACGCTGTCACTGTCATACTGTCACTGTCACACTATCACTGTCACACTGTCACACTGTCACACTGTCACTGTCACACTGTCACTGTCACACTGTCACTGTCGCACTGTCACTGTCACATTGTCACCGTCACACTGTCACACTGTCACACTGTCACACTGTCACTGTCACACTGTCACACTGTCACTGTCGCACTGTCACTGTCACACTGTCACACTGTCACACTGTCACACTGTCACACTGTCACACTGTCACACTGTCACACTGTCACTGTCACTATCACACCCTCACGCTGTCACTGTCACACTGTCACGCTGTCACACTGTCACTGTCACGCTGTCACGCTGTCACGCTGTCACGCTGTCACGCTGTCACGCTGTCACGCTGTCACTGTCACACTGTCACACTGTCACTGTCACACTGTCACGCTGTCACACTGTCACACTGTCACACTGTCACACTGTCACTGTCACCGTCACACTGTCACACTGTCACACTGTCACACTGTCACACTGTCACACTGTCACACTGTCACGCTGTCACTGTCACGCTGTCACAGTCACACTGTCACACTGTCACTGTCACGCTGTCACTGTCACACAGTCACTGTCACACTGTCACACTGTCACACTGTCACACTGTCACACTGTCACTGTCACACTGTCACTGTCACACTGTCACCGTCACACTGTCACTGTCACACTGTCACACTGTCACGCTGTCACTGTCACGCTGTCACTGTCACGCTGTCACTGTCACGCTGTCACTGTCACGCTGTCACAGTCACACTGTCACTGTCACACTGTCACACTGTCACGCTGTCACCGTCACACTGTCACTGTCACACTGTCACTGTCACACTGTCACTGTCACACTGTCACTGTCACACTGTCACTGTCACACTGTCACACTGTCACCGTCACACTGTCACACTATTACTGTCACACTGTCACACCGTCACCGTCACTGTCACTGTCACGCTGTCACTGTCACACAGTCACTGTCACACTTTCACACATTCACACTGTCACTGTCACACTGTCACTGTCACACTGTCACTGCCACACTGTCCGTGTCACTGTCGCACTGTCACTGTCGCACTGTCACTGTCTCACTGTCGCACTGTAACTGTCACACTGTCACTGTCACATTGTCACTGTCACACTGTCACTGTCACATTGTCACTGTCACACTGTCACTGTCACTGTCACACAGTCACTGTCACACTGTCACTTTCACAATGTCACTTTCACACTGTCACTGTCACACTGTCACACCGTCACTGTCACACTGTCACTGTCACGCTGTCACTGTCAAACAGTCACTGTCACACTGTCACACTGTCACACTGTCACTGTCACACTGTCACACTCACGCTGTCACGCTGTCACTGTCACACTGTCACACTGTCACACTGTCACACTGTCACACTGTCACGCTGTCACGCTGTCGCGCTGTCACTGTCACGCTGTCACAGTCACGCTGTCACAGTCACACTGTCACACTGTCACGCTGTCACTGTCATACTGTCACTGTCACACTGTCACTGTCACACTATCACTGTCACACTGTCACACTGTCACACTGTCACTGTCACACTGTCACTGTCACACTGTCACAGTCGCACTGTCACTATCACACCCTCACGCTGTCACTGTCGCGCTGTCACTGTCGCGCTGTCACCGTCACACTGTCACACTATTACTGTCACACTGTCACACCGTCACCGTCACTGTCACTGTCACGCTGTCACTGTCACACAGTCACTGTCACACTTTCACACATTCACACTGTCACTGTCACACTGTCACTGTCACACTGTCACTGCCACACTGTCCGTGTCACTGTCGCGCTGTCACTGTCGCACTGTCACTGTCCACTGTCACCGTCACACTGTCACACTGTCACACTGTCACACTGTCACTGTCACACTGTCACATTGTCACTGTCACTGTCACTGTCACTATCACACCCTCACGCTGTCACTGTCACACTGTCACGCTGTCACACTGTCACTGTCACTGTCACTGTCACACTGTCACGCTGTCACGCTGTCACGCTGTCACGCTGTCACGCTGTCACGCTGTCACGCTGTCACACTGTCACACTGTCACACTGTCACACTCTCACCGTCACACTGTCACACTGTCACACTGTCACACTGTCACACTGTCACGCTGTCACTGTCACGCTGTCACAGTCACACTGTCACTGTCACACTGTCACACTGTCACTGTCACACTGTCACTGTCACGCTGTCACGCTGTCACCGTCACACTGTCACTGTCACACTGTCACACTGTCACTGTCACACTGTCACACTGTCACACTGTCACACTGTCACACTGTCACACTGTCACACTCTCACTGTCACACTGTCACACTGTCATTGTCACACTGTCACACTGTCACACTGTCACACTGTCACTGTCACACTGTCACACTGTCACACTGTCACACTGTCACACTGTGACACTGTCACTGTCACACTGTCACTGTCACACTGTCACCGTCACACTGTCACACTGTCACACTGTCACACTGTCACACTGTCACACTGTCACGCTGTCACTGTCACGCTGTCACAGTCACACTGTCACTGTCACACTGTCACTGTCACACTGTCACGCTGTCACCGTCACACAGTCACTGTCACACTGTCACTGTCACACTGTCACTGTCACACTGTCACTGTCACACTGTCACACTGTCACCGTCACACTGTCACACTATTACTGTCACACTGTCACTGTCACACCGTCACTGTCGCTGTCACGCTGTCACTGTCACACAGTCACTGTCACACTTTCACACTGTCACTGTCACTGTCACACTGTCACTGTCACACTGTCATTGTCACACTGTCCGTGTCACTGTCGCACTGTCACTGTCGCACTGTAACTGTCACACTGTCACTGTCACACTGTCACTGTCACACTGTCACTCTGTCACTGTCACACAGTCACTGTCACACTGTCACTGTCACAATGTCACTTTCACACTGTCACTGTCTCACTGTCACACTGTCACACTGTCACACTGTCACACTGTCACACTGTCACACTGTCACTGTCACACTGTCACACTGTCACACTGTCACACTGTCACACTGTCACACTGTCACTGTCACGCTGTCACTGTCACGCTGTCACTGTCAAACTGTCACACTGTCACACTGTCACTGTCACACTGTCACTGTCACACTGTCACACTGTCACACTGTCACTGTCACTGTCACACTGTCACTGTCACACTGTCACTGTCACATTGTCACTGTCACAGTCAAACTGTCACACTGTCACTGTCAAACTGTCACTGTCAAACTGTCACACTGTCACTGTCACTTTCACTGTCACTGTCACTGTCACCGTCACACTGTCACTGTCACTGTCACTGTCACTGTCACTGTCACTGTCTCACTGTCACACTCACACTGTCACTGTCTCACTGTCTCACTGTCTCACTGTCTCACTGTCACACTCACGCTGTCACGCTGTCACTGGCACACTGTCAAACTGTCACACTGTCAAACTGTCACACTGTCACACTGTCACACTGTCACACTGTCACACTGTCACACTGTCACACTGTCACGCTGTCACGCTGTCACTGTCACGCTGTCACAGTCACACTGTCACGCTGTCACTGTCATACTGTCACTGTCACACTATCACTGTCACACTGTCACACTGTCACACTGTCACTGTCACACTGTCACTGTCACACTGTCACTGTCGCACTGTCACTGTCACATTGTCACCGTCACACTGTCACACTGTCACACTGTCACACTGTCACTGTCACACTGTCACACTGTCACTGTCGCACTGTCACTGTCACACTGTCACACTGTCACACTGTCACACTGTCACACTGTCACACTGTCACACTGTCACACTGTCACTGTCACTATCACACCCTCACGCTGTCACTGTCACACTGTCACGCTGTCACACTGTCACTGTCACGCTGTCACGCTGTCACGCTGTCACGCTGTCACGCTGTCACGCTGTCACTGTCACACTGTCACACTGTCACTGTCACACTGTCACGCTGTCACACTGTCACACTGTCACACTGTCACACTGTCACTGTCACCGTCACACTGTCACACTGTCACACTGTCACACTGTCACACTGTCACACTGTCACACTGTCACGCTGTCACTGTCACGCTGTCACAGTCACACTGTCACACTGTCACTGTCACGCTGTCACTGTCACACAGTCACTGTCACACTGTCACACTGTCACACTGTCACACTGTCACACTGTCACACTGTCACACTGTCACACTGTCACACTGTCACACTGTCACACTGTCACACTGTCGCACTGTCACACTGTCACACTGTCACACTGTCACACTGTCACTTTCACACTGTCACACTGTCACACTGTCACACTGTCACACTGTCACACTGTCACACTGTCACACTGTCACACTGTCACACTGTCACACTGTCACACTGTCACACTGTCACACTGTCACACTGTCACACTGTCACACTGTCACACTGTCACACTGTCACACTGTCACACTGTCACACTGTCACACTGTCACTGTCAAACTGTCCCTGTCACTGTCGCACTGTCACTGTCGCACTGTCACTGTCGCACTGTCACTGTCGCACTGTCACTGTCGCACTGTCACTGTCACACTGTCACTGTCGCACTGTCACTGTCGCACTGTCACTGTCGCACTGTCACTGTCGCACTGTCACTGTCGCACTGTCACTGTCACACTGTC
>NW_027601946.1:0-691 GCF_053455715.1 Rhinoraja longicauda | reverse complement strand
TCATTCCCACAATCCCTCCATCCACCAATCCCTCCCCCCTCCTCCACCCCTCTCCCCCTCCACCCTCCTTCCACCCTCCCTCCCCCCTCCCGGTTACAATGGAAACCCTACGGGGACGGGACCAACGGGGAAAGAGGGGTACTGGGAAAAGGGGAGGTCCCCCTCCCTCCCCCCTTCCCCCATCCTTCCCCCTCCCCCCCTTCCCCCCTCCCCTTCCCCCCTCCCTCCCCTCCTCCCTCCACACCTCCCTCCTCCTCCCTCCCCATCCCTCTCCACCTCCCTCAACCCTCCCCCCCTAACTCCCCCCCTCCCTCCTTCCCTCCATCCCTCCCTCCCCCACTCTCACCCCCCTCCCTCCACCCTTCCATCCCTCTCCCCCTCCCCCCTCCCCCCTCCCTTCCACCCTTCCACCCCCACTCCCGGTTACAATGGAAACCCTACGGGGACAGGCCCAACGAGGAAAGAGGGGTACTGGGAAAAGGGGAGGTCCCCCTCCCTCCCCCCCTTCTCCCTCCACTCCACCCTCCCCTCCCCCCCTCCCTCCCCCTCCCCTGCTCCCTCCACACCTCCCTCCTCCCTCCCTCCCTCTTCCCTCCCTCCCATCCTCCCAGTTACAATGGAAACCCTACGAGGACGGGCCCAACGGGCCCACTTGGTCTAGTATAGTACTAAAACTCTGACGTTCGTGTGT
>NW_027601945.1:0-60044 GCF_053455715.1 Rhinoraja longicauda | reverse complement strand
AGTTCGGTAACAACACACGCCGGTAGATCCGCGGCCACTGGTTCAGGAGATCGATCCAATTATTGACCAACAGGCGGGTGGAATCCGACTGTGACAGACTCCACAGCGAGACGTGTCCACAGGAGCGGGTGTTCACTCTGATCAATAACTCAGACACAGTGAACTTCACAATGTAAACCCCCTCCCAGTCACACCGTCCCGGAGAGCTGCCTGTCCCGAGCACTGGGACAACTCTGGGCAAGGTCCCACTGAAGGCAAGAACAACATTCTAGTGGGTCCCGCAGTGGGAGAAAGAGACGGTTAGTTTTGGCTGTCTGAATGTAAGAAAAATCACAGCGTTAATTCAAAGATATTTCAATGAGAGGATATACTTGATATAATTCACATATTCTTGCACAACGATCATCAGTTGGGAATATTGTAACACGATCAGAATCAGGTGAACACCGGTTAACAGACGGAGTTATAAAACTTGAATTGTTCTGCTCACTTACCAGGGACTCCAACGGCAGCAATGATCACGTACAAGATTTTCTCCACGGCGTAAAATTCCACAAGTTTTTGACGGTGCATTTTCTCTGCCCAGCGACGTGTCCCCGTGAGCTACCGGTAATCTCTCGGAATGAAATGCTGGGGCAGAACATTCCAGGAGATTTTATACTATTTTCCGTACCACCGGGACCGTAAAGTTTTAGCAGAGTTTAAAAATAGAGATTTTGAAATGATTCGCAAACAGATGACATCAGCCAAGTCAAATCCCTGCTGAGACAGATCGTGATTTAATCAGGGAATTGATTGAGAAACTCCAAAGACTGGGAATTGTGGCGATACTGAGGGATGGAAATTGGGAGCAGCATTGTTCCAGCAAAGGGAATATTGTTTCAAACTCCATCTGGTCCAACTCTCCGCCTCATGTTGCTTGTCTGATTTAATTCAATCCACTTCGGTCACAAAGGCAATCCCAAATTCCAGGGACCCTCTCATGGCTTCTGGTGCCCAGTTTGAAGGTGGAATGGGCGACCTTGGTTCTCAGGTTGAGGAGTTAGGTCAACAGATCACGTCGCACTAAAATGGCCACTCCACTCTGCTTCACCACTCAATATGATCGCGCCTTAACTGACTGCAACCTCACCCCCCACACTCCCGGCGACCCCGGTAACAATTCATCTCTTGCTTGCCTGGAATGGATCTGACTTTGACCGGGGGCAATAATATTCTCTGCCTTCATCACCTCAGTGGAGGAACGACCCAAAGACACACCACACTCAGAGAACAGAAACATTGCGACCTCAGAATTGTCCGAAATGTAGATAAAACAGCGAATGATGCGGCACATCTCCCTCCTCTCTTTCTCTCTCCCTCCATCCTTACTGCTGTCATCTCTCTGAATTGTTACTCTCTTCCATGCCCTCTCTATTCTCCCTCTCTCCGCCGCCCTCTCTCTGTCACCCTCTCCCCCCTTACCCATCCCTTCGCTCTCACTCTCCTGCATCACTCCCTCCGTTTCTCTTTATCTCTCTGACCCTTTTCTCTCTCCCTTTTGAGCACCAGCTCGCTCTGAACTCCCCTCACCCTTCACCTTCCCACTCTGCCGTTGATAGTTCACTATCCCTCCATCCCTACCCATTTCATCTTCTCCATTATCTCTCACTTTCATCTTTTTTTCTCCCTATCTGCCTCTCTCTCTTTTCCCCCCTCCCCCCCCCCCCCCTCCTCGCCCTCAATTCTCTCTCCAATGCCTTTCTTGGGAAGTGCCGTTAAAACGGTTATCCCCATGGGATGTAACATCTGTCTCCACACCCCCTCCCCCACACTCTGTCGGCCCTTCCAGGTGGTACAGATGTTCACCTGCACCTCCTCTAATCTCATCTGCTGCATGCGGTGTTCCAGATATGGCTCCCTTTACACCGGGGTAACAAAGCGTAGAGTCGGCGACCGTTTCGCCGAAATATTACCCTCATCCCGCCAAGGCTTGCTGGATCTCCCCGTTGCTAACCATTGTGACTCACCTTCCCACACTGACCTTTCTGTCCTGGGACTCCTCCATTGCCTGAGTGAGGCTACATGCAAACTGTGAAAACGCCACCTCATATTCCGCTTTGGTACCTTACAACCAAATGGTATGGACATTGAATTGTCCAATGTTAGTAACTAATGTGCATAATCCCGCTTTCACCTCGCTTTTCCTCGTGCCTGAACTGTTCACCCGCTCTACCCACCTTCCACCGATATTGGTGTCTTTCTCCCTATAGTTCCATCGTCTTCAACCCTTATCACACACCTTTATCTTTTAATCTCTGGTCTCAACCACCTGACCATGAAAACTCTAATCACCATCATCCGCTCATCATTCATTTCGCTTTGTCCTGCACCCTCCGTGCCAGACCTCTTCCCCTTCCCACCACAATCGGATATCTTAAAGAAACATTTGGGGATCTTATAGAAACATATAAAATTATAAAAATGACTGGACAAGCTAGATGCAAGAAAAATGTTCCGAATGTTGGACGAGTCCAGAACCAGGGGCCACAGTATTAGAATAAAGCTGAGGTCATTTAAAACTGAGGTGCGAAGGAACGTTTTCATCCAGAGAGTTGTAAATTTGTGTAACTCTCTGCCACCGAGGGCAGAGGAGGCCAAATCACTGGATGGATTTAAGAGAGAGTAAGATACACCTCTAGGGGCTAGTGGAATCAATGGATATGGGAGAAGGCATGCACGGGTTATTGATTGTGGCCGATCAGCAATGATCACAATGAATGGCGGTATTGGCTCGAAGGGCGAATGACTTCCTCCTGCGCCTATTTTCTGTTTCTATGTTTATATGTCTGAAGAAAGGTTCCGAACCGGAACGACGCCTATCCATGTTCTTAGAAGGTTTATGAAGTTTGGTATGTCCCCTACAACTCTCACCAACTTCTACAGATGCAGCAGAAGACGTATTTTATCAGGATGCATCACAGCTTGGTTTGGGAACAGCTCCATCCAAGACTGCAAGAAATTGTAGTGTTTTGTGGACGCAGCCCAGACCATCACACGCACAAACTGATGTCCCTTCTATTGACTCCGTCTACACTTCACGCTACCTCGGCAAAGCCAACAGCATAATCAAGGAGCAGTCTCACTCATTCACTCCCTCTCTCCTCTCTCTCCCATCGAGGCTAAGTTGCAGATGTATGAAAACGCACACCATCAGTTTCAGGGAGAGTTTCTTCACAGTTGTTTTCAGGCATCTGGTCCATTGTACCACAACCAGAGAGCAGTGCCGAACTATTATCTACCTCTTTGGTGACCCTTAGACTATCCTTGATCGGATCTTGCCGGTTTTACCTGGGTCAAAACGTTGTTCCCGTATCATGTCTGTATACACTGTAAATGGCTCTATTGTTATCATGAATTATCTTTCTGCTGACTGGATACCACGTAACAAAACCTTCTCCCTGTACCGCGGTACACATAACAATAATCCAAACTAAACTGATGAACTAAACTAAACTTCTCCAGAGATGCAGCCTGACCCGCATTGGTTAATGCATGAGTGTTTAAGCACGTGTGTGTGAATGTGAATGTGTGAGACTGTGCAAATAATTTGGTGTGTGTGTATGTGTATGTGTGTGAGTGTATGCATTTGCAAACATTTCAAATATCCAATGAAACACAATTGTCACGTGTACCCGGGTCCAGTGAAATGCTTTGTTTTGCGGCAACCCGGTAAAATCACGCGGCAGGCCTCATCTCCGCAGTATAGAAGTGTCGCCACATTTTGCCGCCGGCAAAGTTACAAACGTTGGCCGAATGGTTCTATCTCCTGCTGCCGCCGCACCACGCGTTCTCGGCGGCCTTCCTCGTTCTCCGATGGTCCACCTCACTCTCTGCGGTTGCTCGCCGCTCCCTCCTCGATCCCGAGGCGCGGGTCCCATTGCCGTGCGCGGTGGGCGAGCCGGGCCGACCGGGCCGACTGAAGGGCTCAGCTCGGCTCATTGGAAACACTCCAGGCCGCGCTGCGCTGCGCTGCTCGCTGCGAACACCCCGGGATCCTTCGCCACCCCAGCATGTGTAGGTCTGCATGCGCGTCTGCGTGTCAGTGCGGCAGAGTTTGTAAGAGTCCTTGTGTGCGTGTGTGTGTGTGTTTCTGTCCGAGCGAGTGCGCGTGAGTGTGTGAGCATTAGTAAGTGTGAGTGTAGGTGCGTTTGCATGTATCTGTGTCTCTGAGTAGGAGAGTGCATGTGTGTTTGTGAGTGACAGTGTTTGCGTGTGTGAGTGTGTGTGGCTGTGAGACAATGTGAGAGAATATGTGGGGATGTGAGTTTGTGAGAATGTTTGCATGTAATTGTTTGATAGTGGGAAAACATGTGAGTGAGTGAGTGTGATTGAGTTGAGCAAGTGAGTGCCCGTGAGTGTGCGAGTGCGTAAGTGTGTGCGAATTAGCGCATGTCTCTTTGTGCTTGTACCTGTGTTACTGTTACTGTGAGTGCATGTGTGTGTGACTGTATGTGATAATGCGTGAGAGAGTATTTGAGTGCATGTGACTGAATCTGTGAGATTGTGTGCATGTTCGGGTTCTGGTATGTGTGTGTATGCGTGTTTGACTGTGATTGAGTGTGTGAATATATGTCCTTGCGCTTATGTGACAGCATGAGTGTGTATACCATGATCGTGTGTGCATGAGCGTCAGTGCGTGAGGGTGTGTGTGTCTGTGTGAGAGTGTTAGTAGTGTGTAATATTGCATTCGTATGAATACGTTTATGAGTGTGTTTGACTGTGCGTGGTGAGAGTCTGTTCGAGTGCATAGGTATACAACGTTGTAAGTGGTTAAGAATGTGTGCGTTTACGTCAGTGTATGGGAGTGTGTGACCAAGTGTGAGTGTGTGCTTGTGTAAGTAAGCATTAGTGATGGAGAGACGCATTGTGGTGCATTACTGATGGACTGAGAAACTGTGGAGTAGCACTTATGCAATGATGCACTGTGTGGGGAAAACAATGGAGGAAGTGCAGATGGAGTGATTTACTGCCGGATGTACTGAGAGCGTGGTTCAGTTTGGGGTAGTACTGATGTAGTGTCATTGAGTGGGGTAGTACTGATGGAGCAACAGACTGTGATGTAGTATTGATGGAGTGTCACACAGTGGGGTAGTACAGATACCGAGAGCCACCTGGATGGTACTAATTGGGTGACAGACTGCGGTACGGTACTGATGGAGGGACACACTATGGGGCAATACTAATGCAATCACAGGCTATGGAGTAGTTCTGATGGAGTGACGCACTGTGGGGTAGTATTGATGGAATGAAGCATTGTGGGGCAGTGCTGATAGCGTGACACTGTTGGGTGGTACTGAAGGGATGCCACAATTTGCAGTCGCAATGGGAGCAATACACTGTGGGGTAGCACTGATGGAGAGACACTGTGGGATATTACTGATGAAATGACACACTGTGATATATTATTGAATGACAAACACTGGGGTTGTATTAACGGAAATATCACGTTGTTGGTTAGTACTGATGGACGGACATACTGTGATGTAGTATTGATGGAGTGACACACGGTGGGGTTGTACTGGTGGAGTGACACTGTGGGATATTACTGATGGAATCACATACTGTGATGTATCATTGAACGACAAACACTGGTGTAGTAGTAATGGAAGTGTCACGTTGTGGGGTAGTACTGATGGAGGGACACACTGTGATGTAGTATTGATGGAATGACACATGGTGGGGTAATGCTGATGGAGTGTCACACAGTGGGGTAGTACTGATAGCGAGAGACACTGGGTGGTACTTATTTGGTGACAGACTATGGTGCGGTACTGATGGAGTGACACATTGTGGGATAGCACAGACGGACTGGCATAATGTGAAGTGTTATCGATGGATTGACACACAGTGGGGTAGTGATCATTGATGTCACACTATGGGATAGTACCGATGGAATGACACATGGTGGGATAGTACTGATTGAGTGACACACTGTGCGTGGTACTGTTGGGATGCGCACTGTGCATTTGGACACATTGACTCACGCTGTGTGGATGTACTGATGGAATGACGCGCTGTGTGGCAGTAATGAGGGTGTGACAATTAGTGGGATAGTATTTATACCGTGAGACAATGTAGACGAGTACTGTAGGTGTAACATACCATGGATTATTACAGATGGATTGACACACTGTGCGATGGTACTGATGGTCTGGCACACTGTGGAGTAGTATCGATGGAGTAACATACTGTTTTATCAATTGATACCTTGGGATAATACCGATGAAGTGACAGACGAAGGAGAGTTAGTAGATGTTGTTTACCAAGATTTAAAGGAAGCCTTTGATAAGGTGCCATGCGTGAGGTTGCTAAGGAAGATGAAAGGCCAAGGTATCACAGGCGAGATACTTGCACAGATACCAGTTTGGCAGGATGGCAGAAGGCAGAGTGGCAATAAAGGGGGCTTTTTCTAGTTGGTTGCCAGTGAATAGCGGAGGTTCACAGTGGTCGGAGCTGGGGCAGCTATTGTTCACGTTGTACATTAGTAATTTGGACGATGAGATTGAGGGCTTTGTGGCAAAGTTTGCGGATGATGCGAAAATAGGTTGAGGTGTACGTTGTGTAGAGAGAGAGGAACTCTGCAGAAGGAATTGGACAGGTTGGGAGAGTGGGCAAAGTGGCAGATGGAATATAGTGTAGCAAAGTGTGGAGTCATTCATTTCGGTTGTAGGAATTTGGTAGTAGACTATTTTCTAAATGGGGTGTGAAACCAGAAATTGGACGTGCAAAAGGACTTAGGAATGCTGGTTCGGGATTCCCAAAGAGTTAATCTGCAAGTCGAATCTGTAGTAAAGAAAGCAAACTCGATGCTTGCCTTTATTCCAAGAGGGTTCGTATTCAAAAACAGGGATATGATGTAGCGGTTCAAAAGTCGCTGTTCAGGCGGCATATGGAATATTGTGAGCAAGTCTGGCACCAGATCGGAGAAAGGATGTGCTGGCTCTGGAAACGGTCAGAGGACGTTTACAAAAATTATCCCAGGAATTAGTATGTTAACCTATGATGAGCGTTTGTCGGCACCTGGCCTGTACTCGCTGGAGTTTAGAAGAAAGTGAGGGGGGGGGGGGGGGGGGTGTTAGAAATATTTTCCCAACAAACGACAGTCACAGCAATTTAGATCCAACTGAATGTTTTAATACATGAGAGAGGATTGCACAGAATACAGGAGTCTGAACAAGTCTCTCTAAAGCAGCAGTGCCCCCCTCATTTGTTTATACCATGGAGTAGACAAAGATGTATGGGAAAAGGAACAAGGGAATTAGTGACGGCTGACGGCCTACCAGGGCCCAGTAACGACTAAAACCCAAGTAACTTGTCGTAACCAGAAAAAGAAAATGAAAAAATCAATCATAAAATGGATTTGGACGACTAGTCTTTGTATGGTTGTAAATGGATGGGATTACGTTATAAAACTTAAGGAAGATTAAAAAGGCACCTTCCACATTGACCCATGTAAAGAGTACCCCGGAATGTGGTGTGGCGAAAGAGCCTATGGCGCCGATGGAACATACGTGTGCAGAGCCCCGTGCCGCACATGGGGTCAGGTTTTCCAACACTCTCTCAATGGGGGCTACCAAGAGTGGGGAATGTCTGACGGAACAGACTTACACAGCAGATGGTCCTTGGTGGTAGCCTCCACGCCCCTCCATCGAAAGAATTGGAAAACCATCGTGACAATAAAGAAGCCCAAACAACAGGACGTAGGCAACTACTTCCTTTGTGTAGATGCAAGGATGCAGGATCCATGTTGCAAATTCAGAATAGAAGTTGGGAAAGGGAGTAAGACAGGGGCCACGCCCACCCCGAAACCAAAAGGACCTGAAGAGAGGATTATAAAAATAATTCCAATAAAAGACCTTAAAAAAAATCCTTGCGGACGGCTCAGCCTCCAGGGCTTTGGCTGGGTTAACATCGTTGGCGGAGGAGCTAGGCGTGAACTCCGGGGTAGACACTTCATGGACAAGGTTCCTTGAGAACTGGTTCGGGAAATGGAAAAATATTGTAATTTCTGCACTAACATCCTTCATAGTGATTACAGGAATGTTAGCCGGATTCGGATGCTGTATAATTCCCTGTGTTCGAGGGTTGTCTCAAAGACGAATAGAAACAGCCCTTACAAAGAAAATGCGGATGATGTACGAGTTGGTTCCTCAGAAAGGGATTGAGGAAGAAGAAGTGGACATTGGCGGCACGGTAGCGCAGCGGTAGAGTTGCTGCTTTACAGCGAATGCAGCGCCGGAGACTCAGGTTCGATCCTGACTACGGGTGCTGCACTGTAAGGAGTTTGTACGTTCTCCCCGTGACCTGCGTGGGTTTACTCCGAGATCTTCGGTTTCCTCCCACACTCCAAAGACGTACAGGTATGTAGGTTAATTGGCTGGGTAAATGTAAAAATTGTCCCTAGTGGGTGTAGGATAGTGTTAATGTACGGGGATCACTGGGCGGCACGGACTTGGAGGGCCGAAAAGGCCTGTTTCCAGCTGTATGTATATGATATGATATGATTGACCTAAGGGATACCTTCATGGCCTAAACGGACCCCCCGCGGATGAACAGATTGCATAAAGTCAAAAGAAAGTGCAATGTTGTAATGGAACCGGGGAGGGGTTCGGGACGGGGGAATTTTTAGAAATTGTTAATAAATTGTTGGATAATTGTATAAACAGGAGGAAAATGATATATATTAAATAAATTCATTCCTATAGTTATCGGGGACTGTACCTTTAAGAATAATGTATGGACAAGCGGATGCTTGTTCGTAGACTTTGCTCACTTCTATTAGGTGCTAACTGTAGTTTTGTACTTTGCATACCTGCATGTGGAGATTGATTAAGTTGCACTTTACATACCTGCATGATGATTAAGTTGTGTTACATACCTGCATGATGGGATTAAGTTGTGTTCAATACATCTTTGTCTACTCCATGGTATAAAGAAATGAGGGGGGCACTGCTGCGTTAGAGAGACTTGTTCAGACTCCTGTACTCTGTGCAATCCTCTCTCAGTGGGGGGTCATTGGAACATACATAACAGTGGAAGTCTTGGATAGAGTGTATATAGAAAGGATGTTTCCATTAGTGAGAAAGTCCAGAACGAGAGGTCATATCCTCAGAATTAAAGGGTGTTCTGTTAGGAAGGAGATGAGGAGAAAATTGTTTACTCAGATGATGGTGAATCAGTGGAATTCTTTGTCACGGAAAGCTGTGGAGGCCAATTCAATGGATATTTTTAAAGCAGGGATAGATAGATTATTGATTAGTAAAGGTGTCAGAGATTATGGGGGGAAGGCAGGGGAATGGGATTCCGAGAGTTCGATAGATGAGCCACGATTGAATGGCGGAGTAGACTGGATGGATCAAATGGCTTAATTGTGCTTTTGAATGAATGAATGAATGAATGAATGAATGAATGAATGAATGAACGAATGAATGAATGAATGAATGAATGAATGAATGAATGAATGAATGAATGAATGAATGAGTTTATTGGGCAAGTATGTGCATATACAAGGAATGTGCCTTGGTGCTCCGCTCACAAATGACAACACAAACATAAAGTTAACAATTAAGAATAAAGCATAACCACATCAAAACAATAAGGATATACCATTACGATCTAAACATGTGGGTGAAAATACACCAGAACAAAAAAGAGACTACAGACTTTGGTTATTGAGTAGAGCTAATACCCCTGGAAAAAAAAACGTTTTTATGTCTGGTTGTGGCTGATTTGACAGTCCGGAGTCGCCTTGCAAAGGGAAGTACTTCAAAGATTTTCTGGGCAGGGTGAGAGGGGTCAGAGATAATGTTGCCCGCTCGCTTCCTGGCCCTTGCACTGTACAGTTCGTTAATGGGGGGAAGGTTACAGCCAACAACCTTCTCAGCTGTTGCACCCTCCGGATGTCGTGCTTGGTGGCTGAGCCAAACCAGACCATGATGGAGAGGGTGAGGACGGACTCAATGATAGCAGTATAGAATTGTACCACCATTGCCTGGGGCAGATTGTGTTTCCCCATTGGCCGCTGGAAGTACATCCTCTTTTGGGCCCTTTTGACTGTGGATTCGATGGTGGCCCCCGATTTAAGGTCCCTGGAGATGATGGTTCCAATGAACTTAAATCACTCCACAGATGTGATTGTGGTGTTGTTGATGATGAGTGGGGGGAGGGAAGGAGAGCTCATCGAACGTCTACAATGAGTCCTTATTCATCCCTAGGACCTTATGCCGGCTTACTCCTGCACCTCCTCCCTCACACCAAAGCAGCCCTTCCAATTGAGACTCGCACCTCTTCTAATATCATCTACGGCATTCCAGATATGGCCTCATTTACATCGTGATCCAGTGCAGACTCGACGACCGTATCACCGAGCACTTACCCGCGTTACACCAAGGCCTACCGGATGTCTCCATTGCCAACCATTGTAACACCCCTTCTCACACTAACCTTCTGGGCCTCCTCCATTGCAAAGATAAAGTGTGATGCTTCATTTTGCATACAAAAGCATGCAGCAGGCCTCACCGAGGCAGTAGATTTAGATATACAGCGCAGAAACCGGCCCTTCGGCCCACCGGGTCCGCGCCGCCCAGCGATTCCCGCACACTAACACTATCCTACACCCACTAGGGACAATTTTTATATTTGCACAGCCAATTAACCTACATACCTGTACGTCTTTGGAGTGTGGGAGGAAACCGAAGATCTCGGGGAAACCCCACGCATGTCACGGGGAGAACGTACAAACTCCATACAGACGGCCCCCGTAGTCAGGATCGAACCTGAGTCTCCGGCGCTGCATTCGCTGTAAGGCTGCAACTCTACCGCTGCGCCACCGTGCCGCCACATTTTTAAGCCGACAAAGTTACAAACGTTGGCCGAATAGATGTATCTCCTGCCTGCCGCCGCATCGCGGGACGCCCCTTCGTTCTCGGCGGCCTGCCTTGCTCTCTGACGGTCCATCTCGCTCTCTGCGATTCCTAGTACAGGGCCCTAGTGAGACCGCACCTGGAGTACTGTGTGCGGTTTTGGTTTCCAAATTTGAGGAAGGATATTTTTGTTATTGAGGGCGTGCAGCGTAGGTTTACTAGGTTAATTCCCGGAATGGCGGGACTGTCATGTGTTGAAAGACTGGAATTAGGCTTGTATATACTGGAATTTAGAAGGGTGAGAAGGGACCTTATCGAAACGATTAAGATTATTAAGGGGTTGGACACGTTAGAGGCAGGAAACATTTTCAAAATGTTGGGGGAGTCCTGAACAAGGGGCCACAGTTTAAGAATAAGGGGTAGGCCATTTAGAACGGAGATGAGGGAAAACTTTTTCAGTCAGAGAGTTGTAAATCTGTGGAATTCTCTGCCTCAGAAAGCAGTGGAGGCCAATTCGATAAGATCTCCTCTCATCCTTCTAACTTCCAGTGTAGACAAGCCTTGTCGCTCTAGTCTTTCAACATATGACAGTCCCGCCATTCCAGGAATTAACCTTGTAAACCTATGCTGCACGCCCTCATTAGCAAGAATATCCTTCCTCAAATTTGGAGACCAAAACTGCACACAGTACTCCAGGTGCGGTCTCACTAGGGCCCTGTACAACTGCAGAAGGACCTCTTTGCTCCTATACTCAAATCCTCTTGTTATGAAGGCCAACATTCCATTGGCTTTCTTCACTGCCTGCTGTACCTGCATGCTTCCTTTCAGTGACTGATGCACTAGGACACCCATATCTCGTTGTACGCCCCCTTTTCCTAACTTGACACCATTCAGATAATACTCGGCCTTCCTATTCTTACCACCAAAGTGGATAACCTCACACTTATCCACATTAAACTGCATCTGCCATGCATCCGCCCACTCAAACAACCTGTCCAAGTCACCCTGCAAACTCATAGCATCTTCCTCACAGTTCACACTACCACCCAGCTTTGTATCACCTGCAAATTTGCTAATGGCACTTTTAGTCCCTTCATCCAAGTCATTAATGTATATTGTAAATAGCTGAGGTCCCAGCACCGAGCCTTGCGATACCTCACTAGTTACTGCCTGCCATTCTGAAAGGGACCCATTTATCCCCTCTTTGCGTTCTGTCTGTCGACCAATTTTCTATCCATGTCAGTACCCTACCTTCAATACCACGAGGGAAGGGCGTGTTCCAGCTCGGTAGAGATATTGAAGACAAACTGCACCGCGTTTCTGCAACACGCCCTTCCCTCGTGGGAGAGTGCAGGTCCCGTCGATAGATCCAGAGAACCCCACCGTCACACAGGGAGTGATCGAGGCCTGCTAATCCCTCCTCGGACAGCCATTCCCCCGATAACGCCGTTACATGAGCGTATCCTGGGAACCCCGCGATTCGCACAGTAGGTAATTTATCCATTACAGTCTCTCATCCCGGCAATTCCAGTGATAGGGATCTTTGAAGCTCTCTCGTCCCACTTAAACATTACATCTTTACAAGTAACTGGTTAACAGCCATAGGACCAATTGTGAGCATGGGATCGCCACAGCGCACCGGACACAGACTAACATCTGACTTATTCAGCCAGTCAATGATAGTACAGCGGACAGTATCGCCGCTTGTCCCGTGCGCGACTCTGATCCAATTGCGCGACGCAATACTTTTTTGCGTTCCCAAATTCAATAGAATTGTTGGTTCGCTGTGTAAGTAGTGGCCCATGGAAGAGGGCGAAATGAATGGAATTATAATTAGGCGTTTGCATCACTAATGAAGCTCATTTTAAAGCACTCTACGGACATCAAAAAAGTATTTTAGACAATAGACAATAGACAATAGACAATAGGTGCAGGAGTAGGCCATTCAGCCCTTCGAGCCAGCACCGCCATTCAATGCGATCATGGCTGATCACTATCAATCAGTACCCCGTTCCTGCCTTCTCCCCATACCCCCTCACTCCGCTATCCTTAAGAGCTCTATCCAGCTCTCTCTTGAAAGCATCCAACGAACTGGCCTCCACTGCCTTCTGAGGCAGAGAATTCCACACCTTCACCACCCTCTGACTGAAAAAGTTCTTCCTCATCTCCGTTCTAAATGGCCTACCCCTTATTCTCAAACTGTGGCCCCTTGTTCTGGACTCCCCCAACATTGGGAACATGTTATCTGCCTCTAATGTGTCCAATCCCCTAATTATCTTATATGTTTCAATAAGATCCCCCCTCATCCTTCTAAATTCCAGTGTATACAAGCCCAATCGCTCCAGCCTTTCAACATACGACAGTCCCGCCATTCCGGGAATTAATCTAGTGAACCTACGCTGCACGCCCTCCATAGCAAGAATATCCTTCCTCAAATTTGGAGACCAAAACTGCACACAGTACTCCAGGTGCGGTCTCACCAGGGCCCGGTACAACTGTAGAAGGACCTCTTTGCTCCTATACTCAACTCCTCTTGTTACGAAGGCCAACATTCCATTGGCTTTCTTCACTGCCTGCTGAACCTGCATGCTTCCTTTCATTGACTGATGCACTAGGACACCCAGATCTCGTTGAACCCCCCCTCCTCCTAACTTGACACCATTCAGATAATAATCTGCCTTTCTATTCTTACTTCCAAAGTGAATAACCTCACACTTATCTACATTAAACTGCATCTGCCATGTATCCGCCCACTCACACAACCTGTCCAGGTCACCCTGCAGCCTTATTGCATCTTCCTCACAATTCACACTACCCCCCAACTTAGTATCATCTGCAAATTTGCTAATGGTACTTTTAATCCCTTCGTCTAAGTCATTAATGTATATCGTAAATAGCTGGGGTCCCAGCACCGAACCTTGCGGTACCCCACTGGTCACTGCCTGCCATTCCGAAAGGGACCCATTTATCCCCACTCTTTGCTTTCTGTCTGTTAACCAATTTTCTATCCATGTCAGTACCCTACCCCCAATACCATGTGCCCTAATTTTGCCCACTAATCTCCTATGTGGGACCTTGTCGAAGGCTTTCTGAAAGTCGAGGTACACCACATCCACTGACTCTCCCTTGTCAATTTTCCTAGTTACATCCTCAAAAAATTCCAGTAGATTTGTCAAGCATGATTTCCCCTTCGTAAATCCATGCTGACTCGGAACGATCCCGTTACTGCTATCCAAATGCTCAGCAATTTCGTCTTTTATAATTGACTCCAGCATTTTCCCCACCACTGATGTCAGACTAACTGGTCTATAATTACCCGTTTTCTCTCTCCCTCCTTTCTTAAAAAGTGGGATAACATTTGCTATTCTCCAATCCACAGGAACTGATCCTGAATCTATAGAACATTGAAAAATGATCTCCAATGCTTCCACTATTTCTAGAGCCACCTCCTTAAGTACTCTGGGATGCAGACCATCAGGCCCTGGGGATTTATCAGCCTTCAGTCCCATCAGTCTACCCAAAACCATTTCCTGCCTAATGTGGATTTCCTTCAGTTCCTCCATCACCCTAGGTTCTCCAGCCCCTAGAACATTTGGGAGATTGTGTGTATCTTCCTCAGTGAAGACAGATCCAAAGTAACGGTTTAACTCGTCTGCCATTTCTTTGTTCCCCATAATAAATTCCCCTGCTTCTGTCTTCAAGGGACCCACATTTGCCTTGACTATTTTTTTCCTCTTCACGTACCTAAAAAAACTTTTGCTATCCTCCTTTATATTATTGGCTAGTTTACCCTCGTACCTCATCTTTTCTCCTCGTATTGCCTTTTTAGTTAACTTTTGTTGCTCTTTAAAAGAGTCCCAATCCTCTGTCTTCCCACTCTTCTTTGCTATGTTATACTTCCTCTCCTTAATTTTTATGCTGTCCCTGACTTCCCTTGTCAGCCACAGGTGTCTCTTACTCCCCTTAGAGTCTTTCCACCTCTTTGGAATAAATTGATCCTGCAACCTCTGCATTATTCCCAGGAATACCTGCCATTGCTGTTCTACCGTCTTCCCTGCTAGGGCCTCCTTCCAATCAATTTTGGCCAGCTCCCGCCTCATGCCTCTGTAATCCCCTTTGCTATACTGCAATACCGACACTTCCGATTTTCCCTTCTGCCTTTCCATTTGCAGAGTAAAACTTATCATGTTGTGATCACTGCCTCCTAATGGCTCTTTTACCTCTAGTCCCCTTATCAGATCAGGATCATTACACAACACTAAATCCAGAATTGCCTTCTCCCTGGTAGGCTCCAGTACAAGCTGTTCTAAGAATCCATCTCGAAGGCACTCTACAAACTCTCTTTCCTGGGGTCCATTTCCAACCTGATTTTCCCAGTCTACCTGCATGTTGAAATCTCCCATAACCACCGTAGCATTACATTTTTGACACGCCAATTTTATCTCCTGATTTAACTTGCACCCTAAGTCGAGGCTACTGTTTGGGGGCCTATAGATAACTCCCATTAGGGTCTTTTTACCCTTACAATTTCTCATTTCTATCCATACTGATTCAACATCTCCTGATTCTATGTCACCCCTTGCAAGGGAATGAATATCATTCCTTACCATCAGAGCAACCCCACCCCCTCTGCCCACCTGTCTGTCTTTTCTATACGTTGTGTACCCCTGAATATTCAGTTCCCAGCCCTGGTCCTCTTGTAGCCATGTCTCAGTGATCCCTACAACATCATACTTGCCCATGACTAACTGAGCCTCAAGCTCATCCACTTTATTTTTTATACTACGCGCATTTAAGTACAACACTTTAACTTCTGTATTTACCTCCCCTCTCACATCGTTCACAATTGGCCCTGCCCTTAATTTCTTTTCCGCTCTAGAACTTCTGATCCCATTCTTCCGAGAGTCTTTTGCAATATCTCCTGTATTCCCTTTTACCTCATCTTCATATTCACAATTTGTTAACCCCTCCCCCCCACTACTTAGTTTAAAGCCACAGGTGTCACACTAGCAAACCTGCCTGCCAGAATGTTTGTCCCCCTGCTGTTAAGATGCAACCCGTCCCTTTTGTACAAGTCACCCCTAGCCCAGAAGAGATCCCAGTGGTCCAGAAATCTAAATCCCTGCTCTCTGCACCAGTCCCTCAGCCATAAATTCATACCCTCTATCTCTCTGTTCCTGGCCTCACCAGCACGAGGTACCGGTAGCAGTCCAGAGATAACTACCTTCGACGTCCTACTTCTCAGCGTTTTTCCCAACTCTCTAAACTCCCGCTGTAGCACCTCCTTCCTCTTCCGCCCGACGTCATTCGTGCCCACGTGCACAACGACTTCAGGTTGATCGCCTTCCCTCGCTAGGATTTTCTGAAGCCGGTCTGTGATGTGTTGAACCCTGGCACCAGGGAGGCAACAGACCATCCTCAAGTCCCTCCTGCTGCCACAGAATCTTCTATCCGTCCCTCGGACTATGGAGTCACCGACCACTACGGCTCTTCCAGACTTCGGTCTCCCCTGTCGTGTATCCTTGCCAACAGGTCCGCCACTCGGACTGGAAACGTCTTCTGCCCCGACAGTTCCCAAGAGGGTATACCTATTTGCAATAGGCACAGCCACTGGGGTCTCCTGTAGTCCACGTCCACTCCCCCCGGAAACAGTCTCCCACCTTCGCTCGACCTGGACCGTTGGCGTGACAGCCTCACAATAGGTCCTGTCGAGGAAACTCTCGCATTCCCGGATGGCCCTGAGGTCATCCAACTGCCTCTCCAACTCCACCACACGTCCCTTCAGGAGCTGCACCTGGACACAGTTCTTGCAGGTGTAGCTCCCAGAAGCTCCAGCGACGTCCCTGTCTTTCCCACATCCTGCAGGAAACACACCGCACCAACTTTTCCGCCATCACCTTGTGCCTATAACCAGCTCTGGCTTAAAACAATGGTATCCTCCTCACCTCAGCCTCCTCACCTCAGCCTCCTCACCTCAGCCTCCTCACCTCAGCCTCCTCGCCAAAGACTCGCACTTTTCTCACTGGGCACTTCCCTCACTGGTCTGCACCTGAACAGGGCTGCACCCTTTTGTGAGCCTTGCTTATATCACCAATTTAAATTGCCTGATTGTCCAATTTACCTGACTTCTCACTTAAACTGCCTGTTGAACTGTGATTAGCACTTACTTTACTGCTCAGCCAACGGGCGTCCTTGCTCTGCTCCCGGACTTTTCAAATTGACTACTACTTCCTTTTGGCGCTCTTTTTAAACTGCCTGTTCAACTGTGATTAGCACTTACTTTACTGCTCAGCCACAAGAACTTCAGTTGCTTACCGCCCTAATGCCTTCCTTCCCTACTTCCGCCGACCCACACCTGCAGCGCCGCCACTCCGCCATCAAATGTAGCGCAACGACTCATTTTCCGCAGTTACTGGACGGAATCGGGCTGCGGCGCAACAAGCAATTGTGCTGCAGAAAGCAGCTGCGGCGCTCATTTTTTATCCGACCTTCCCAATTGATTTGCGTTATTTAAGTTCCTCCTTTCTCACTGGACAAAATTCGCTCTCTGCATCGACAGAAGTATCGTGTTCCTATTCCCCTGTCCTTGGTGATGTTTATACTAATCGACTGGACTGATTTTACAGCGGCTTACTTGTGCCCATTGCCACCCAACGGCATTTTTGGGGACTATAATATCTTTCTAACACCGTGGCAAAATAATAATAATAATAATAATAATAATAATAATAATAATAATAATGTAGGAGCCATTTATGCTTAATTCAGTTATTGTCATTGTGTTATGGCTATGTTTTAATAATTCTAGTTTATGACTTTTTGCCTGCTTGTGGGTGTGACTTAATGCGTAATTGGGAGTGTCTAGATGGGAGGAGGCTAGTGTGTTGACAGAGGTTGTGGGTCAGTTTAGACTCGGAGGATGGTGAGCATACAGTTCTTTACCACGCGCTCGTACCACACGCTCGCAACGGTTATATTTGTAAGAACCATACGGTAATAGCTGCAAGAATTTCTAGATATTTTTTGAAGAAGAAACAGTTGATAATGTACGGAAACTGATGAATTACTCGATGATTTATGCTACTTTAATAAAACAAATTAATGAAGAAAAGAAGTTTGGAAGATTTGTTTTGTCATATGACGTGTGCGTCAGCTATAACTACATTTCATCCCCGAGAAGTAATGGCTATCGAAATCGGATTTCAAGATGGTATAGAAACCATTACACTAGAGTAAAGAACTTGCTCTGAAGGAATTCGAGTAAAGAACTTGCTCTGAAGGACTAAAGTAAAAGGAATTTAAGGAAGACTTGTTCTACAAGCAAAATCCGATTCTACAGTGGAATTGAATAAGAAGCTGAATCTCTGCCAGAGATTGGAGCTGAAATCCGGGAACAAAGAACCTGCCGGTCGAAGGCAAATTGACACGGTCTACACTTGGATACTCGGAAGATTGAAGACTTAATTGACCGGGTACAGTGACTAGAAGACTGTTTAGTTGTAATTTGAGGTTTAAAAAAACTTAAAAGCCTGTGGAAAATGTCTGCAGAAGTACTGTTTGATACAAGAAGCTTGTTTTTGCTACGACGAGATAAGGAAGCCCAACTCGCGGAGCATGACCTTGAAATTAATGATGTTATCAACTTCTGAAAGATAAAGTGCTCAGCCAGCGATTGTTTACCATAGGTGCTTGCCGAAGACTTTCAGCCTTGAAATTAATGATGTATTTTGAAAAAATGCTCATTCTGTTTTGAATTCTTCTGGTGTTGTTGGAACATAGTGATAAGCACAAATTATCATGGATCTTCCGTCAGGTAAGTACGAAGAACTGCCACCGGAGGGAAATGTGTAGCAAAAGGCAAGAAGATATGAAAAAAGAGACTTTCATCTTTCGGAAAAAGGACTGGCGGCCTATCTGGAAAAATGCCAGAAGGAGAGAGACAAGCTGTGGAGGAAGGTCATTAAATCGATTAAATGTCAGAAGGGACTGATGGAAGCAGATGGGAATGCGAACACTGTACAATCTAATATGGATCACCTGCTTAACCTTCGCCAAGAGGTTAGAGAAAAACAACACTCGATATTGTGTTTGCAATTACCAGAAGGACAACTCGAATGGCACACTTAGTGGTTCCAAGAGAGGGAAAAGATTTTTGACGGTTTCGTGGCTGACGTGGAGAAATGGATGCCTGAAGCCATGGCTCAAACATCGCACTCTACAGTGGAAGGTGCGCTGCGACAATGTGTAGAGGTGGAAGAAGAGATTACACCTCAGGATAGTGTCTCAAACGTCTCAACGCGAATATCTAGACATAAATCCAGTTCTGTAGCCAGTTCAGCTACGAGGGTCTCCGCTCAAATTGAAGCTGAAGCTGAGATGGCTGCCCTCTCGCTAGAAGCGGCCGCCTTAGAGAAAAAAATATGAGATTGAGGACCAAGAAGAACAGCTGAAGTAAGAGGCATAGAGACTAGAAGAGCAGCTGAAGGGAGAGGCTGAGAGACAAGCAGAACAGCTGAAGAGAGAGAAGGAACGGCTGGAAATAGCCACAAAGCTGGAAGCTGCAGAGGCAAGGAAGGACGTACTGGAAGGCCGAAGGTCGAAAGCCAGCTCGAGAGTTTCCCAGAAGAAGGGTTCCTTAATCCAAGAAGGAGCTACTAAGTTGGAACCAAAGGCTGAGGCCAACCCACAGCCAGTGCCAGCCTGGTCTCGTGACGCTGAACTGGCACTGAGTAAGTCGAGGGTCGACGAAACTTTAACAAAGCAACCTACCTTTGGGATGCCTGTTACGGCTCGGGATGAGCCAACCCAATACACGTTTCAGAGGCCCGCTCGTCAGCTACCTACACTCAGACAGAGACAGACAACTGACAATGGGGCTCATGGCAGAGCTTACCAGGATCGCCCTGAACCAAGCCAAGGGCCTCAAAACTAGTTCAATGAATCAGTAAGGAACCAAACGAGACTCAGCGAGCTCATGGTCCAACAAAATCTTTCTGCTACCTTACCCCCAATGGAAATTCCTCATTATGATGGTGATCCCTTACAATATGGGACTTTCATATCGGCGTTCGAAGATGGAGTTGAAATGAAAACCACGAGTTTCAGAGATCGTCTGCGATTTCTGGAGCAACACACGAGTGGATACGAGAAGCAGCTTGTTAGGAGTTGCCGATATTTGCCTGCGGATGCGGGCTATCGAAAGGCAAGAAGATTGCTTGGAGAGCATTTTGGTGACAAACAGAAGATTGCTAACGCATACATGAAAAAGGCCTTTGCTTGGCCAGTTATTAAGGCGGCGGATGTGAAGGCGTTGCATGAGTTTGCAATGTTTCTCAGTGGTTGTTGTGATTCCATGAGAAATGGCAGCCACATGGAAGAGATGAACATTGTTAGTAATATGAAGGCTATCGTCCTGAAACTGCCCTATAGGCTCAGAGAGAAATGGAGAGACAAAGCAGGCCTGATACAGGAGGTTGACGATAGAGAGGCCATGCTTCCTGACCTGGTGAATTTCAAGGAAAGAGAAGTACGGTTAATGTCAAACCTACGCTACGGGAATATTCAAGATCCTAAATCAGCAACTGTTAAAGGCTCTACATTTACTAAGGGCAGGGGAAGACCAGGACCTAAGGAAAGCAGTTTTGCTGCCACCGTAATAACTGTAGAAAAGAAGGGCGGTGTGAAAGAAGAGGTATCTACCGTTAAACCGCATGGTGTCGGAAATTCAACAAACGGGATTATAAAAAAAGGATTGACTTCTTGAAGGAGAAAGGAATCTGCTATGGATGTCTGAAGAAAGGACACATGGTCAAGGACTGCAGGAATAAGATAATTTGTAACATATGTAAACAAGATCATCCTGAGTTGCTTCACACCAAACAGAGGTATACGGACGCGATGCCGGAGCAAGTGGAACAAACGGAGAAGCCGGCCATGAGTGACGTTGTTGCCCCCCCTCAGTTAACTGCACATATTGGGGCCGGGGTAGAAGCCTGTACTTTCGCCATCCTGCCAGTACAGGTAAGGAGCAGTGAAGGGAATACAGTGTTGCAAACATATGCCTTTTTGGACAGTGGAAGTTCCGCTACCTTATGCACAGAAAGCTTGATGAGAAAACTGGATATTACAGGAGAAACGGTTAAGCTTCTCTTGAACACCATAAATGGTCCGAAATACTACGATAGTTATCATATCACAAGCATGGAGATAGCTAGTCTGGAGGATGACAACTTTATACAGATATCTGATGTGTTTACACAAGAGACTATACCCGTTTCTCATTCGAACATACCTAAGCAAGAGGAGTTGGGAAAGTGGCCTTACTTGAAGGATGTAAAATTATCCAAAATAAACTCAAGTATTGACCTACTTATCGGAACGAATGCTTTTGAAGCATTAGAACCTAGAAGGGTTATTACCAGTCGAGAAGGTGGTCCGTTTGCTGTGAAAACCATACTCGGATGGGTTATCTGTGGCTCCCCGAGAAAGAATAATAAAGGCAGAAAAGGGAATAATTATACTGCTGCTGCTGTCAACCGGATATCTATCGTAAACCTAGAGGAGTTGTTGACTAAGCAATATAATCACGACTTCATTGAAAGAGCCGGCAAGGAATCAGAAGAAATGTCCCGAGAAGAAGTGAAATTCTTGGAAATTATGGGTCGCTCAATAAAGATGATAGAAGGTCACTATTGTCTGGATCTACTCTTTAAACAAGAAGGTCTCAGTCTGCCGAATAACCGATGCATTGCAGAACAACGTATTCACAATCTGAAACGCGTTTGGTAAGAATACTCAATTTCATGATGAATATATATCTGTCCTCTCGGAAATGATTAATAATGGTTATGCAGAAAGAGTGCCGGAAGACTAGCTGAATAGAAGTGATGGAAAACGGAGACTTCCGGTGGCGCTATAGACTGAGTAAGTCGCACGCCAACTAGCTCCGTGAAAATGTCGACTTAAGGAGAGAGGAACGGGACGGGCCCGTTGTAACTTACCGGCAATTCTTAACGAAGGGTGGGCGACGTCATCAGATCGCGACTTTTAATATTAAATGTCGCTAAGTCGCACCCCCCCCGTTAAAAACCGTTAAAAAAGGAACGGTTAAAACAAGACTGTTGGAAGAAGAAGAACCAGGACAGATGGAAGCCTCTGCTGCAGCCCAAACTTCAGCGTTGACTCAGGAAGAAACTTCCAAACGATCCCGGAATCCACAGCCAAAGAAAATTGGTTTGGAAGAATTTCGTAGCGTTGTTGGTGAGGAGCTTTCAGGTATGAAGTCTCAAGTAACGAATATTACGGTTGAACTCCAAGAGATGAAAGTTGAATTAGTATCGCTTAAAGGAATGAAGGGGGAAATACTAACTACTATTAAGGACCAGTTGTCTTCATCAAAGGTTGAAATATGTGAAATCATGAATGAACACATGGAGGAAGTAACCTCCAAGCTACAAAAGTTGGACTCCGATTTTTCCGGTAAGGTGAACCACATCACTGCGTCAATACAACAACATGACGAGGCTATATGTGAGTTGGAAACTTTAGCCGAGACGAGTGCTGAAACAACAAAAGCAGTATTGACGGAGACTCAGCGTTTATCTGATCTATTAATGAAATTAACTGAAAAATGTACTGACCTAGAGGGTCTTTCTAAACGACAAAATTTAAGAATTCTTGGAGTTAAAGAAGGTCTCACCAATGCCCTGTGCAACTGCAGCAGAACCTCCCTGCTCCTATACTCAAATCCCCTCCCTATGAATGCCAACATACCATTGGCTTTCTCCACTGCCCGCTGCACCTGCATGCTTACTTTCAATGCCACCAAAGTGGACAACCTCACATTTATCCAGAAGTGCTTTGAAAGGCTGGCCCTCTCACACATCAAATCCAGCATCACTGACTCACTGGACTCGTGTCAATGTGCCAACACATCCACAGAGGAGGCCATCTCTCTGGCTCTTCGCACTGTCCTGACTCACCTGGAGAGACAGGGCACGTACGCGAGGATGCTACTCATTGACTCTAGCTCTGCCTTCAAACACGCTCATCCCCCACCAAGCTCGTCACCAAACTCCACCAGCTAGGCCTCGGCTTGCCGTTGTCATGATCAGAAGTAGAATTGGGCCATTCGGCCCATCAAGTTTACTCCGCCATTCAATCATGGCTGACCTATCTCTCTCTCCAAACCCCATTCTCCTGCCTTCTCCCCATAACCTCTGACACCTGTACTAATTCAGAATCCATCTATCTCTGCCTTACAAATATCCACCGACTTGCCCTCCACAGCCTTCTGTGGCAAAGAATCCCACAGATTCACCACTCTCTGACTAAAGAAATCTCTCCTCATTTCTTTCCTAAAGGACTCTGTCCTTTAATTCTGAGGCTATGACTAGTCCTAGACTCTCCCACCAGTGGAAACATCCTCTCCACATCCACTCTATCCAAGCCTTTCACTATTCTGTATGTTTCAATAGACAATAGGTGCAGGAGGAGGCCATTCGGCCCTTCGAGCCTGTACGCACCGCCATTCAATGTGATCATGGCTGATCATTCTCAATCAGTACCCCGTTCCTGCCTTCTCCCCATACCCCCTGACTCCGCTATCCTTAAGAGTTCTATCTAGCTCTCTCTTGAATGTATTCAGAGAATTGGCCTCCACTGCCCTCTGAGGCAGAGAATCCCACAGATTCAAACTCTCTTTTTTAAAAAAAATTTAAATAAATTTTATTTAAGTTTTAACAGAACTCATACATGTTACATTTCATAGTAAGTAATAGTAACTACATTATACAATACAATACAATACAATATATCTTTATTGTCATTGTACCCAGGGATACAACGAGATTGGGAATGCGCCTCCCATACGATGCAATAATTTAGGTAATTTAGACAGCAGCAACCCAACGAAACAAAACAGTTGTAACAGTTTTTAGACAGGGTAAAGTGCAAGTTGATCTATGCGTTGTGGCCATCCGGCTCAGCAGGACCGGTTCATAGCAGCTATGGCCCTGGGGATGAAGCTGTTCCTGAGTCTGGAGGTGCGGGCGTAGAAGGCCTTGTATCATCTGCCCGATGGAAGGAGTTCGAACAGACTGTTGCAGGGGTGTGAAGAGTCTTTGTGGATGCTGGTGGCTTTTCTGAGGCATCGTGTGTTGTAGATGCCCTCCAAGTCTGGTAGCTGTGTTCCGATGGCCCTCTGAGCTCTATGGACTACCCGCTGTAGAGCTTTCCTTTCTGCCTCCGTGCAGCTGAGGTACCACACAGGGATGCCATGCGTTAGGATGCTCTCTATGGTGCAGCGGTAGAATGTCATCAGCAGCTGTTGGGGTAGACCAGACTTCTTCAGTGTTCGATTATACATGTATTGTTCTGTATTATCTCCCCTCCCACCACCCCCCCTTCTCCCCCCACCCCCCAGTTAAAAAGAAGGAAAAAGAAAGAGAGAAAGAAAGAGAGAAAGAAAGAAACCTGGAGTCCAGAATGAGACACTTCCGGGTAATTTCTTATTAAATTCTTATTAAAGGTATCAAAACAATCCTGAATTTAAATATTTCCAATTCTTAATCCTAGCTTTAAAATGAATGGGTTCCACACCTTCAAGAAGAAGTCATATCCATTTCTCAGATTATACGTAGCTTTTTCTAATGGGATACAACTACACATTTCTGCATACCATCTTTCAAATCTTATTTCATTGTGATCTTTCCAAGTGACCGCTACACATTTTTTTGCTATTGCTATTGCTATTTTGAGAAATCTTTCCTGATGTTTATCTAAAATTAGCTTTGGTAATATTCCTTTTGTATCCCCCAATAAAAATAACCTTCAATCCAATGGTATGATCTTATTCATCAATTGTTCCAAAAAATGTTTTAGGTCTTTCCAAAAAGGAGTTACCTTCGGAAATGCCCAATGTCGAGTGTAAAAAAGTACCCACGTCTTGGTTGCATCTAAAACAAATTTCAGATGAGTTTGGTTTTAAATTGTTAAATATTTTCTGGGGTTAAATATAGTTGATGTAAAAAATTATATTGTACTAAACTATATCTCACATTAATAGTATTTTTCATATTATCTAAACACAGTCTTTCCCAACTTGGTTCATCAATGATAATATTAAGATCTGTTTCCCATCTTTGTCTTGATTTTTGAATTCCTATCTTTGGACTAGATTTTTGTAATAATTTATACATTGATGATATACATTTTTTTATTCCCTTGCCCTGAATCAGGGTTTCAATTCCTTTAATCTGAAATAGAGACATTGAATTACCTAACTTTTCCCTTAAAAAAGATTGTAATTGATAATAGAAAAAAATACTATTCCCTGGAATTTGATATTTATTTCTCAATTGAGAAAATGTCAAAAAGTTATTTCCTTCGTAGCAATCTCCTATATTTATAATACCCTTCTGTTCCCAGACTTGTAGTATTTGATTATTCCAAGCAAACGGCAATAATCTATTTTTTACTAATGGAGTTTTAGCTGTTAAAACAAATCTTTTATCATTAACTTTAACTGTTTTCAACAATGTATTAATTAAATGTTTTAGCAAAGGTGACTCTTTATCCTTAACTAATAGCTTCGCTTTCCATTTATATATAAATTCTTTTGGACAGAACTCTTTTATTTTATCCATTTCAATTTTAACCCATGCTGTTTTTCCACCCTCTTGATAAAAGGATGAAATAAAACTCATTTGTGCTGCCAGATAATAATTTTTAAAATTTGGTAATTGCAGTCCACCTAATTCAAATTTTCATGTTCATTTTTCCAGAGACACTCTTGGCATTTTACCTTTCCAAAGAAAATTCCTCACAATTTTGTTCAATTCTTGAAATTTTTTATTTAGCAAAGGTATAGGCAGTGTTTGGAATAAATACTTTATCCTCGGAAAAATATTCATCTTAATCCAGTTCACTCTCCCTAGCAATGTAATTGGAAGATTCATCCATTTCTTCAGGTCCTCATCTATTTTTTTTATTAGTGGTTTATAATTTAATTTATACAACTTATTATCTACTTTTAACTCCTAAGTACTTAATGCCTTCTTTTTGCCATTTAAACTGACTTTCTCTTTTACATTGGTCATAATTGCCTTCAAAAAGAGGCATTATTTCAGTTTTATCTTTATTAATTTTATATCCTGATACTTTCCCGTATTCTTCCAATCTGAAATATAATTTTCTTAAGGATTCCAATGGTCTAGTAAGACAAATTAAGATATCATCTGCAAATAAAATAATTTTGTGATCTTCCTGATTAACTTTAAATCCTTTAATGTCTGAATCTGATCTTATTAGTTCTGCCAGAGGTTCAATAGCCAGATTCAAACTCTCTGTCACAGATTTAAAACTAGCCACATTCCCTGTCCTCAGGTATCTTTGCAAACAACTCGTCTGTCTGTCTGCGCTGGCTTTTGCAGTACACATTCTCGGAGCCACATGGGGGCAAAATATGATGGGAGGCCATGACTCAAGAAAATGTGGCCAAAGGAATATACTGCAAAAGGCAAGGGGTGTTGTTTGCAAAGATACCTGACTACAGGGAATGCAGCCGGTTGCAAGCTGTGATCATCCATCGCCTCTATTGTGGACATGGTTGGAGGTGTGAATGTAAAACAAAGGCCGAAGCTGCCTTCATGTCTGGTCACTCCAATGTGATCATTGCTTCTATTGTGTAGCCCTGAGCTCTGGAATAAAGTGGAGATAGTTTTTTAATATATAGTTTTGGAGAGTTTGAGAAAGGGAGGGAGGAGGGACGGAGGGAGAGAGCGAGGGAGGGAGGGAGAGAGAGGGAGGGGGAGAGGGAGGGAGGGAGAGAGAGGGAGGGAGAGAGAAGGAGGGAGGGAGGGAGAGGGAGGGAGGGAGGGAGGGAGGGAGGGAGGGAGGGAGGGAGAGAGAGAGAGAGAGGGAGAGAGAGAGAGGGAGGGAGGGAGGGAGGGAGGGAGGGAGGGAGGGAGGGAGGGAGGGAGGGAGGGAGGGAGGGAGGGAGGGAGGGAGGGGAGGGAGGGAGGGAGGGAGGGAGGGAGGGGGAGGGAGGGAGGGAGGGAGAGGGAGGGAGAGAGGGAGAGAAAGAGAGAGGGGGAGGGAGGGAGAGAGAGAGAGAGGAGAGAGAGAGAGAGGAGAGAGAGAGAGAGAGAGAGAGAGAGAGAGAGAGAGAGAGAGAGAGAGAGAGAGAGAGAGAGAGGCACAGACTGTGTGTGTGTTGAGGAGAGAGAGAGAGAGAGAGAGAGAGAGCACTTGCCTCTTTTATTGATTATGGGATAAAGAATAAACAAGAGTTGTGTGTTTTATCCAAAATATTTATTTATGTAGGATTCATAACTTGAACAAATACAATCTGCATTTTGGAATATGCAGCAACTTAAATAAATATTTATTGATGTAGGATTCATAAATTGAACTAATACAATCTGAATTTTGGAATATGCAGCAACTTAAATATTTATTTATGTAGGATTCATAAATTGAACTAATACAATCTGCATTTTGGAATATGCAGCAGCTGGAATAAATATAGGGGAAGAGAGAGAGAGAGAGAGAGAGAGAGAGAGAGAGAGAGAGAGAGAGAGAGAGAGAGAGAGAGAGAGAGAGAGAGAGAGGGGGTGGGGGAGGGGTTGGGGGAGGGGGAGAGGGAGAGGGGAGGGGAGAAGGAGGGGGAGAGGGAGAGGGAGAGGGAGAGGGAGAGGGAGAGGGAGAGGAGAAGGGAGAGGGAGAGGGAGGAGGGGAGAGGGAGAGGGAGAGGGAGAGGGAGAGGGAGAGGGAGAGGAGAGGGAGAGGGAGAGGGAGAGGGGAGAGGGAGAGGGAGAGGGAGAGGGGGGACAGTGCTAACATCCATCCATCCATCCACAGAACAGAGGGACAACTGGTATAAACTTGCCTCATTGTCCGGAGTTGCTTCCAAATCAGTAGATACTGGGATCTGAAGGCTACGCTCCAAACCCCCCATTCTGACCACAACCGACAGTGAAAGGCCAGTTTCACTAAAGGAAACCAATGAGAAAGTGTAAAGTGTGATCAAGTGGTTAAGGATGCAAGAAGCAATATCGAACTCAGGTCCGTGCTACATGTTACAAGCGTGTGAAGATCTCAGGATAGTTTATCGAAATCTCACAAATAGGCTGCAGTGAATGGATCTGCAAAACGCACATTTTTTATTTTACAACCAGAATGCAGAAACGTACCAGGATATCAATGGGACTTTCAGCCAATTAATTCATCCAAATGAAACTGCTTCCTGCAGCTTTGCTAAGATGTTGATGTCTTCAGGTGAAGCTGCTACTGCGGTTGCATTGGGCTTGAGTTAAGGTAGAGTGCTCCAATGACAATGAAAGACGTGACAACCCAGAGACCCTGAAATATGCATTTTCCATATAACGTCCAATTCGTGGTTTAGTTGTGATTTATTGACTTCTGTCGTTTGAATATAGCACGTCCCTGCTCAACATTTATATTCTCTTCCGCACCATGGAGATAAAGAATGTAGATACAAGGAACAGAGATGTTGGTTTACATTGAACACACAACAGGTCACAACAGATTCATGGAATCTACAAACCGAATTAACCATTCCACACTTTATGACTGCAGGTCCGTGACTATTGACAGACACAGCCGTGGAACAATTGCTGTCTGTCATCTATATCAACGAATTGATTCAGATGGTGCAAGGAATGATTACTAACTTTACAAATAAATTTAATGCAGGTGGGATGGTAGATTGCTAAGATGCATATTAAGAATGAGGTTGGGGATTCTGATCGGCTGGGGAAGTGGGCGGTGGAATAGCGTGCGGCATTTAGGATGGATATCTGTGAAGTTTGGGCACGATGTCTTTCATTTGTTACGGTATTAAGTGCAGATGTTGGGGCGTTAGATCACAGTTTACAAGGCGTTGGTGAGGGAGGCCATGCTTGTTTGCAGTTCCCCTTGACGTCCACTTGATGTCGCCATTACTCTACATGATTACAATCGAGCCGCCCAGATAGATAGAGAGAGACTGAGGGAGAGATGGAGTGAGAGTGAGAGGGGAGGGAGGGGTAAGTGGTGAAAGGTTCACAGAGAGAGAGAGAATAGGGAGGATAGGAGAGAGAGTCACAGCTCAAAGAGGGGACAGCAGTAAGGATGGAGGGAGAGAGAAAGGGAGGAGGGAAATGTGCTGCAAGAAACACCATTTGCTATTTCTCAGCTCTCTTTCCAATTTGAAAAAGTTCCTGCATTAATTCCTGCTCGCCATTTTCACTGACTGTGATAACACAGGGGAGAGAGAAAAAGGGGAAAGAGAGAGGGGGAGGAGAGAGAGGGGTGAGGGAAAGATTGAGAGAGGGGGGAGAGAGAGAGAGAAAGGGGGGGAAAAGAGAGAGAAAGGGTGGCGAGGGGAGAGTGACAGGGGAGAAAGAGCTCCCCCTAATACCCCCCTAATATTTGAGGGGGTTATTAGTTAAGTTTAATTTATTATTTTAATGTTTTCTTATAAAGTGGAGAGGAGAGAAAGAGGAGAGAGAGGGAGAGGGGAGAGGGGAGGGAGAGAGAGGGGATAACAAATATTAGCTTAATATATTGTTAATTTTGTTACAGTGGATGGGGGGGGCAGGGTATCAAATATTAATATCGTTTATTATTATAAATTTATGAAAATTAAGTGGAGAGAGAGAGAGAGGGAGGGAGAAGAGAGAGAGGGGTGAGAGAGATAGGAGGATAGGAGGAAGAGAGAGAGAGAGAGAGAGATGAGAGAGAGAGAGAGAGAGAGAGAGATAGGAGGATAGGAGGAAGAGAGAGAGAGAGAGAGAGAGAGAGGGGGAGGGAGAAGAGAGAGAGGGGTGAGAGAGATAGGAGGATAGGAGGAAGAGAGAGAGAGAGAGAGAGAGAGAGAGAGAGAGAGAGAGAGAGAGAGAGAGAGAGAGAGAGAGAAGAGAGAGAGGGGTGAGAGAGATAGGAGGATAGGAGGAAGAGAGAGAGAGAGAGAGAGAGAGAGAGAGAGAGAGAGAGAGAGAGAGAGAGAGAGAGAGAGGGAGGGAGGGAGGGAAAGAGCGGGGTAGAGAGAGGGGGAGAGAGGGAGAGAGAGAGCCCACCCCACCCTACCCCTGGACCGGTCCCCAGTGTGGAGGGGGAGGGGGGGGGTGAGCATGAGGGGGTAGAAACTGAAATAAACACTTCAATGATCAGGGACTGTCATTAAAAATGATCAATATATATGACAGGCAATGGTGTTATTTTTCCTGCTTAATCTGCATCTTTGAGCAAGGGGGCGATTGGGTGAATGTGAGGGGCTGGGGGGTCCCGGAGCGGGGCCGGCGATGGGATCATCCGCCCGGGACTGACAGCTGGAAGATGCGGCGGTGAATGTGAGGAGCCGGAGCCCGGAGCGGAGAGACTGCGGCCGCCCTCTGGGATGCGCTCAGGGCGCGGGTTTATTAATGAGCCGCAGCGCTGAGGTGAGCGGATATTTCACCGCGCTCTTCACCTGCTCCCTGAACTTGGACTGGGTCGCCGCGTAAATAAATGTGTTGGTGCAGCAGCTGAGATTACTCAGCAAATACCCGACGTAGCTAAAGATCCATTGAGAATCATTCAGATCATTTCCAATCCCTGTGATCTGATAATAGACGATGTTTACAACATACGTCAGCCACAGGAGGATGAAGCTGCCGGAGATGGTGAAGAGTAAAACCACAGACCTCCTCCTGCTCTCCATCTCCGGGTCACTGCGCTTTTCTCCCTTGCTCTCACCCCTCAGCCCCTGACGGACCCGACTGGCCACTAAAATGTGCCGGACTGTCAGAGCGTTGAGCAGCAGGATCACAGCGAAAGGGAGGAGCGGAGTTAAAACCGTGTCGATCCAGTCAAATGCCACCCACCCGGGGTCAGTGTAAACACTGTCCACCAAGGCACAGCCCCACGGGACATTGTCGATGATTATCCAGGGTTCCTGTGTGAAGTAGCGGGGAACGTTTTTCAGACACAGCAGAACGCCGGCTGTTGCGAGAACCGCAGCCGCAGTTTTCCCCGCTGCAATATTTAGTTTTCAGCTTCTGGCAACAAATGGCGACAAAGCGATCAAAGGTGAAAGTGACGGTGAACCAAACAGAACAGTCTGTAGCTGAATACCTCAGTACATCGTTAACACTGCACACAGGGGTGATGGACAGGAAACTCCAATTAAAGTAATAGAAACGGATCCGCATCAAAATGACCTCGGTGATCAGGGCCAGTAGATCGGCCGCTGCCATGGCCACCAGGTAGCGAGTGGTGCAGGTGGAGAGGCCGCACTTTGCCCTGGACAGGATCACAATCGCCACTAAATTCACTGCGGAAAGAGAAGGGGAGCGGACACTGGACATTACTGAACACGGTCTCCGGGGCTGAACACCGGCTCCACTTTCAGCTGGAGATCAGGAGTGTTGGAGTCGGTGCGCGGCTGCAGGTTTAACAATGTCAGACCCGGCTCCGACTGTGCCCGACCTGCCTGCTTCAGGGGAGAGGAGATAAGGCGACGGGCGGGGTAAAGGGCGGGGACGGAACTAGCAGCCGCCCGCTACAATAGGCGGAATGGTCCTGTCTACAGTTAACCCCGCTCACAGTCTCTGATGGGGCCGGTTTCACAGACTTAACCGTGACCGGCCTCGTTTAACCGGGGCTCTGGGAACTCGGCATCTGATGAGGACGATGAGGTTTCCAGAGGGAAGGCAGGGACAACTTAGGATCCGGCAGCAGAGTGGCTCCGTTAATGGATTCATTCCACACTGAGTTCAGTTCGGTAACAACACACGCCGGTAGATCCGCGGCCACCGGTTCAGGAGATCGATCCAATTATTGACCAACAGGCGGTGGAATCCGACTGTGACAGACTCCACAGTGAGACGTGTCCACAGGACCGGGTGTTCACTCTGATCAATAACTCAATAACCGTCCGGGAGAGCTGCCTGTCCCGAGCACTGGGACAACTCTGGGCAAGGTCCCACTGAAGGCAAGAACAACATTCCAGTGGGTCCCGGCAGTGGGAGAAAAAGAGGGTTAGTTTCGGCTGTCTGAAAATGAGAAAAATCACAGCGTTAATTCAAAGATATTTCAATGAGAGCATACACTTGATATACCTCACATATTGTTGTACAACGATCATCAGTTGGGAATATTGTAACACGATCAGAATCAGCTCAACACCGTTTAACAGACGGAGTTATAAAACTTGAATTGTTCTGCTCACTTACCAGGGACTCCAACGGCAGCAATTATCACGTACAAGAATTTCTCCACGTTGTCATATTGCAAAAGCTTTCCCCCCATTTTCTCTGCCCCGCGACGTGTCCCCGTGAGCTACCGATAATCTCGTGGAATGAAATGCTGGGGCAGAACATTCCCGGAGATTTTATACCATGGAGATTTTATACCATTTTCCGTCTCCACCGGGACAGTGAAGTTTCAACAGAGTTAAAAATAAAGATTTTGAAATGATTCGCAAACAGATGACATCAGCCAATTGAAATCCGTGCTGAGACAGGTCGTGATTTATTCAGGGAATTGATTGAGAAACTCCAAAGACTGGGAATTGTGGCGATACTGAGGGATGGAAATTGGGAGCGGCATTGTTCCAGCAAAGGGGATATTGGTTCAAACTCCATCTGATCCATCTCTCCACCACATGTTGTTCATCTGATTTCCTTCATTCACTAAGGCAATCCCAAATTCAAGGGACCGTCTCAAGGGATGAATGTCCACAGCGTGATGAATAAGTTCAACAGATCACCTCAGACTAAAATGGCCCGTCCACTCTGTTTTAACACTCAATGTGATCGCGGCTTAACTGATTGTAACCTCAACCCCACACTCCCGGCGACCCCTAGTGAGCATTTAGTCCTTGCTTGCCTGGAATGGATCTGGCTTTGCCTTGGGACAACAACATTCTCTACCTTCATCACCTCTGAGGAGGAACGACCCAAAGACTCACGACACTCAGTGAACAGAACCATTGCCGCCTCAGAATTGTCTTAAAAGTAGAACAAACGGCGAATGATGCATCATCTCTCCCTCCTCTCTATCTCTCTCTCCATCTTTACTGCTATTCTCTCTCTGAACTGTTACTCTCTCCCCTACACTCTCTATTCTCCCTCTCTGTGCCGCCCGCTCTCTGCCAACCTCTCTCCCCTCCCCCTCCCACTCTTACTGCATCTCTCCCTCTTTCTCCCTGTATCTCTCTAATGCTTCCCTCTCCCCCTTTTGCCAACCCACTCGCTCTGAACTCCCCTCTCTCCTCATTGTTCCCACTCTCCCTTTGATCGTTCACTCTCCCTCCACCTCTTCATTCGTCTTCTCCCCTATCTCTCCCTTTTATCTTTGTACGACCTATTTCTCTATCCATTTCCTCACCTCTCCATCACTTACCATCACTTCTCTTTCCAAAGCCTTTCTTGGCAAGTGCAGTTAAAACGGTTAGCCACCATGGGATGTAACAGCTGTCCCTAAACCCCCTCCCTCACGCTCGAGAAGCCCTTCCAGGTGAGACAGATGTTCACCTGCACCTCCTCTAATCTCATCTACTGCATGTGGTGTTCCAGGTATGGCCTCCTTTACATCGGCGTGGTGAAATGGAGACTCGGCGACCGTTTTGTCGAACACTCACCCTCGTTCTGCTAAGGCTTGCCTTATCTCCCCGTTGCAAGCCATTGTAACTCCCCCTCGGACACTGACCTTTCTGTCCTGGGCCTCCACCAGCGCCAGAGAGGTTACATTAAAACAGAAAGAACGCCGCTTCATAGTCCGCTTGGGAACCTTGCAACCTAATGGTATGAACATTAGCAAATGGCAGGTAACTAACGTGCAACTTCACGCTTTTCCCTCGCTCTTTCTCTTCCTTCACGCGGACTCGAACCTGTTCATCCCCTCCACCTCCATCTTCAACCGATATTCCCTCCTCTCTCTTTATAATTCCAACCTGCTCAATCCTTATCTCGCAACTTTTATCTTTTAACCTCTGGTCTCAACCACCTAACTATTAAAACGGTATTCACCCACTCATCATTCAACTCGCTTTGTCCTGCTGTTCCAGCCTTCTCCAGCTTCCCACCACAATCAGTCTGAAGAAGGGTCTCGAACCGAACTTCACCCATCCATGACCTTGGCAGGCTTAGCCAGTTCGGCGTGCCCTCTACAACTCGCACCAACTTCGACAGATGCACCATAGAAAGTATTTTATCAAGATGCATCACAGCTTGGTTTGGGAACAGCTCCATACAAGAACGCCAGAAATTGCTGCGAATTGTCCAGACCATCACACAAAGCAACCTCCCATATATTGACTCAATTTATAAACCACGCTTCCTCGGCAAGGCCAGCAGCATAATCAAGAACGAGTCGCACCATTGCCACTCCTGCTTCTCCTCTGTCCCATCAGGTAAAATGCACAGAAGTGTGAAAATGCACACCTCCAGTTTCAGGGACAGTGTCTTCCCAGCTGTTATCAGGCAACGGAATCATCCCACCACAACCAGAAAGCAGTGCTGAACTACTATCTACCTCTGTTGATCCTCGGACTATCCTCGATCGGATTTTGCAGGCTTTACCTCGCACTGGACGTTATCCCCTTATCATGTATCTATACTCTGTAAATGGCTCGACTGTAATGAAGTATTTTGTTTCCACTGACTGGGCAGCACGCAACAGTCTTTTCACGGTACCTCGGTACACGTGACAATAAACTGCACTGAACTGACATACTCAACTAGATTTCTCCAGAGGTGTAGCCTGACTCGCATTGGATATTGATTGTGTGTGACAGTGTGAGTGTGCGAGTCCATGCAAGAGTGTGCTAGCACGTGTATGCGAGTGTGAATGTGTGAGATTGTGCACATGAGTCGGTGTGTGTGCGTATGCGTTAGTGTATGCGGTTGCAGGAATTTCAATGATTCAGTGATACCTTATTATCACGTACCCAGGTAGAGTGAAATGCTTAGTTTTGCAGACAACCCGGTAACATCATGTAGAAGACCTCACCGAGGCGGTACACAAGAGTCGCCACATTTTGACACCGACAAAGTTACAAACGTTGGCCGGATAGTTGTATCTCCTGCCTGCCGCCGCACCGCGGGTCGCCCCTTCGTTCTCGGCGGCGCTCCTCGCTCTCCGACGGTCCACCTCGCTCTCTGCTGTTCCTCGCAGCTCCCACCTCGCTCCCGAGGCGCGGTTCTCATCTCCATCCACGGTGGGCGAGCCGGGCCGACCGGGCCGACTGAAGGGCTTGGCCCCGCTCACCGGGAACACTCCCGGCCAGGCTGCGCTGCACTGCTCGACGCGAACATCCAAGGATAAACTCAATCCCAAAATGTGCACGTGTGCATGCGGGTCTACGTGTGAGAGAGCGGTAGGGCATGTAAGAGTGCCTATATTTGTGTGTGTGTCTGTGTGTGGGTTTGTGTTTGGGTTTGTGTTTGGGTTTGTGTTTGGGTTTGTGTTTGGGTCTGTGTTTGAGTCTGTGTTTGGGTCTGTGTTTGGGTTTGTGTTTGGGTTTGTGTTTGGGTTTGGGTTTGTGTTTGGGTCTGTTGCAATAATCATGCAAAACCTCTCAAATGTTAAATGCAATTGATGCATCGCATTAGGATAACTTTGCAGGCTGCTGCAATGTTAAATGCAGCGCTGGCGTTGCATTAAAGCAATATTGCAACCCCTGGGATGTTAAATGCAATAAAATTAATTGCAATAATTTTGCAAAACCTCTCAAATGTTAAATGCAATTAATGCAACGCATTAGAACAACTTTGCAGGCTCCTGCAATGTTAAATGCAGCGCAGGCCTTTCATTAAAGCAAAATTGAAGCTGTTCTGGGGTATTAAACGCATTAAAATCATTGTAATAATCATGCAAAATCTCTCAAATGTTCAATGCAACTAATGCATCGTATTATGATAACATTGCAGACTGCTGCAAAGTTAAATGCAGTGATGGCCTTGCATTAAAGAAATATTGCAGCCTCCTGGGATGTTTAATGCAATAAAATTAATTGCAATAATCATGCAAAACCACTCAAATGTTAAATGCTACTGATGCAACGCATTAAAATCTTTATTGGTGTACGGTTCCTCCTGACATCCATCCACCCACCCACCCATCGATCAATCAATCTTTGATTAATTCTTATTATTATTAATAATATTAATTATTATTACTATAGTATTATTATTGTATTTACTACCCCCGGCACGTAGCGGAACCTCCAGGGCAGGGAGGAGACTATCCGGCATTTGGAAGTGCTTCCGGGAAGTGTGTCTGATGTGTGTGGGTCTGTGTGTGTCTGTGTGTGTGTCTGTGTGTGTGTCTGTGTGTGGGTGTGTGTTTGGGTCTGTGTTTGAGTCTGTGTTTGGGTCTGTGTTTGGGTTTGTGTTTGGGTTTGTGTTTGGGTTTGGTTCTGTGTGTGGGTTTGTGTTTAGGTTTGTGTTTGGGTTTGTGTTTGGGTTTGTGTTTGGGTCTGTGTTTGGGTCTGTGTTTGGGTTTGTGTTTGGGTCTGTGTTTAGGTTTGTGTTTGGGTTTGTGTTTGGGTCTGTGTTTGGGTTTGTGTTTGGGTTTGTGTTTGGGTCTGTGTTTGGGTCTGTGTTTGGGTTTGTGTTTGGGTCTGTGTTTGGGTCTGTGTTTGGGTTTGTGTTTGGGTTTGTGTTTGGGTTTGTGTTTGGGTTTGTGTTTGGGTTTGTGTTTGGGTCTGTGTTTGGGTCTGTGTTTGGGTCTGTGTTTGGGTTTGTGTTTGGGTCTGTGTTTGGGTTTGTGTTTGGGTCTGTGTTTGGGTTTGTGTTTGAGTTTGTGTTTGGGTTTGGGTTTGTGTTTGGGTCTGTTGCAATAATCATGCAAAACCGCTCAAATGTTAAATGCAATTGATGCATCGCATTAGGATAACTTTGCAGGCTGCTGCAATGTTAAATGCAGTGATGGCCTTGCATTAAAGTCACCTAGCTACCCCCAATGGATGTTATATGCTTTAAATTAATTGCAATAATTTTGCAAAACCTCTCAAATGTTAAATGCAACAAATGCATCGCATTAGGATGACTTTTCAGGCTGCTGCAATGTTAAATGCAGTGATCGCCTTGCATTAAAGAAATATTGCAACACCCTGCGATGTGAAATGCAATAATAATCCTGCAAAACCTCTCAAATGTTGAATGCGACTAATGCATCATATCAGGATAACTTTGCAGGCTGCTGCATTGTTAAATGCAGCGCTGGCGTTGCATTAAAGCAATATTGCAACCCCTGGGATGTTAAATGCAATATAATTAATTGCAATAATTTTGCAAAACCTCTCAAATGTTAAATGCAACAAATGCATCGCATTAGGATGACTTTTCAGGCTGCTGCAATGTTAAATGCAATGGTCGCCTTGCATTAAAGAAATATTGCAACACCCTGCGATGTGAAATGCAATAATAATCCTGCAAAACCTCTCAAATGTTAAATGCGACTAATGCATCGTATTAGGATAACTTTGCAGGCTGCTGCATTGTTAAATGCAGCGCTGGCGTTGCATTAAAGCAATATTGCAACCCCTGGGATGTTAAATGCAATAAAATTAATTGCAATAATTTTGCAAAACCTCTCAAATGTTAAATGCAACAAATGCATCGCATTAGGATGACTTTTCAGGCTGCTGCAAAGTTAAATGCAGTGATCGCCTTGCATTAAAGAAATATTGCAACACCCTGCGATGTGAAATGCAATAATAATCCTGCAAAACCTCTCAAATGTTAAATGCGACTAATGCATCGTATTAGGATAACTTTGCAGGCTGCTGCATTGTTAAATGCAGCGCTGGCGTTGCATTAAAGCAATATTGCAACCCCTGGGATGTTAAATGCAATAAAATTAATAGCAATAATTTTGCAAAACCTCTCAAATGTTAAATGCAACAAATGCATCGCATTAGGATGACTTTTCAGGCTGCTGCAATGTTAAATGCAGTGATCGCCTTGCATTAAAGAAATATTGCAACACCCTGCGATGTGAAATGCAATAATAATCCTGCAAAACCTCTCAAATGTTAAATGCGACTAATGCATCGTATTAGGATAACTTTGCAGGCTGCTGCATTGTTAAATGCAGCGCTGGCGTTGCATTAAAGCAATATTTCAACCCCTGGGATGTTAAATGCAATAAAATTAATTGCAATAATTTTGCAAAACCTCTCAAATGTTAAATGCAACAAATGCATCGCATTAGGATGACTTTTCAGGCTGCTGCAAAGTTAAATGCAGTGATCGCCTTGCATTAAAGAAATATTGCAACACCCTGCGATGTGAAATGCAATAATAATCCTGCAAAACCTCTCAAATGTTAAATGCGACTAATGCATCGTATTAGGATAACTTTGCAGGCTGCTGCATTGTTAAATGCAGCGCTGGCGTTGTATTAAAGCAATATTGCAACCCCTGGGATGTTAAATGCAATAAAATTAATTGCAATAATTTTGCAAAACCTCTCAAATGTTAAATGCAACAAATGCATCGCGTTAGGATGACTTTTCAGGCTGCTGCAAAGTTAAATGCAGTGATCGCCTTGCATTAAAGAAATATTGCAACACCCTGCGATGTGAAATGCAATAATAATCCTGCAAAACCTCTCAAATGTTAAATGCGACTAATGCATCGTATTAGGATAACTTTGCAGGCTGCTGCATTGTTAAATGCAGCGCTGGCGTTGCATTAAAGCAATATTGCAACCCCTGGGATGTTAAATGCAATAAAATTAATAGCAATAATTTTGCAAAACCTCTCAAATGTTAAATGCAACAAATGCATCGCATTAGGATGACTTTTCAGGCTGCTGCAATGTTAAATGCAGTGATCGCCTTGCATTAAAGAAATATTGCAACACCCTGCGATGTGAAATGCAATAATAATCCTGCAAAACCTCTCAAATGTTAAATGCGACTAATGCATCGTATTAGGATAACTTTGCAGGCTGCTGCATTGTTAAATGCAGCGCTGGCGTTGCATTAAAGCAATATTTCAACCCCTGGGATGTTAAATGCAATAAAATTAATTGCAATAATTTTGCAAAACCTCTCAAATGTTAAATGCAACAAATGCATCGCATTAGGATGACTTTTCAGGCTGCTGCAATGTTAAATGCAGTGATCGCCTTGCATTAAAGAAATATTGCAACACCCTGCGATGTGAAATGCAATAATAATCCTGCAAAACCTCTCAAATGTTAAATGCGACTAATGCATCGTATTAGGATAACTTTGCAGGCTGCTGCATTGTTAAATGCAGCGCTGGCGTTGCATTATAGCAATATTGCAACCCCTGGGATGTTAAATGCAATAAAATTAATTGCAATAATTTTGCAAAACCTCTCAAATGTTAAATGCAACAAATGCATCGCATTAGGATGACTTTTCAGGCTGCTGCAAAGTTAAATGCAGTGATCGCCTTGCATTAAAGAAATATTGCAACACCCTGCGATGTGAAATGCAATAATAATCCTGCAAAACCTCTCAAATGTTAAATGCGACTAATGCATCGTATTAGGATAACTTTGCAGGCTGCTGCATTGTTAAATGCAGCGCTGGCGTTGCATTAAAGCAATATTGCAACCCCTGGGATGTTAAATGCAATAAAATTAATAGCAATAATTTTGCAAAACCTCTCAAATGTTAAATGCAACAAATGCATCGCATTAGGATGACTTTTCAGGCTGCTGCAATGTTAAATGCAGTGATCGCCTTGCATTAAAGAAATATTGCAACACCCTGCGATGTGAAATGCAATAATAATCCTGCAAAACCTCTCAAATGTTAAATGCGACTAATGCATCGTATTAGGATAACTTTGCAGGCTGCTGCATTGTTAAATGCAGCGCTGGCGTTGCATTATAGCAATATTGCAACCCCTGGGATGTTAAATGCAATAAAATTAATTGCAATAATTTTGCAAAACCTCTCAAATGTTAAATGCAACAAATGCATCGCATTAGGATGACTTTTCAGGCTGCTGCAAAGTTAAATGCAGTGATCGCCTTGCATTAAAGAAATATTGCAACACCCTGCGATGTGAAATGCAATAATAATCCTGCAAAACCTCTCAAATGTTAAATGCGACTAATGCATCGTATTAGGATAACTTTGCAGGCTGCTGCATTGTTAAATGCAGCGCTGGCGTTGCATTAAAGCAATATTGCAACCCCTGGGATGTTAAATGCAATAAAATTAATAGCAATAATTTTGCAAAACCTCTCAAATGTTAAATGCAACAAATGCATCGCATTAGGATGACTTTTCAGGCTGCTGCAATGTTAAATGCAGTGATCGCCTTGCATTAAAGAAATATTGCAACACCCTGCGATGTGAAATGCAATAATAATCCTGCAAAACCTCTCAAATGTTAAATGCGACTAATGCATCGTATTAGGATAACATTGCAGGCTGCTGCATTGTTAAATGCAGCGCTGGCGTTGCATTAAAGCAATATTTCAACCCCTGGGATGTTAAATGCAATAATATTAATTGCAATAATTTTGCAAAACCTCTCAAATGTTAAATGCAACAAATGCATCGCATTAGGATGACTTTTCAGGCTGCTGCAATGTTAAATGCAGTGATCGCCTTGCATTAAAGAAATATTGCAACACCCTGCGATGTGAAATGCAATAATAATCCTGCAAAACCTCTCAAATGTTAAATGCGACTAATGCATCGTATTAGGATAACTTTGCAGGTTGCTGCATTGTTAAATGCAGCGCTGGCGTTGCATTAAAGCAATATTGCAACCCCTGGGATGTTAAATGCAATAAAATTAATTGCAATAATTTTGCAGAACCTCTCAAATGTTAAATGCAATTAATGCAACACATTAGAACAACTTTGCAGGCTCCTGCAATGTTAAATGCAGCGCAGGCCTTGCATTAAAGCAAAATTGCAACTGTTCTGGGGTATTAAAAGCATTAAAATCATTGTAATAATCATGCAAAATCTCTCAAATGTTCAATGCAACTAATGCATCGTATTATGATAACATTGCAGACTGCTGCAAAGTTAAATGCAGTGATGGCCTTGCATTAAAGAAATATTGCAGCCTCCTGGGATGTTTAATGCAATAAAATTAATTGCAATAATCATGCAAAACCACTCAAATGTTAAATGCAACTGATGCAACGCATTAAAATCTTTATTGGTGTACGGTTCCTCCTGACATCCATCCACCCACCCACCCATCGATCAATCAATCTTTGATTAATTCTTATTATTATTAATAATATTAATTATTATTACTATAGTATTATTATTGTATTTACTACCCCCGGCACGTAGCGGAACCTCCAGGGCAGGGAGGAGACTATCCGGCATTTGGAAGTGCTTCCGGGAAGTGTGTCTGATGTGTGTGTGTCTGTGTGTGTGTCTGTGTGTGTGTGTCTGTGTGTGGGTGTGTGTTTGGGTCTGTGTTTGAGTCTGTGTTTGGGTCTGTGTTTGGGTTTGTGTGTGGGTTTGTGTTTGGGTTTGTGTTTGGGTTTGTGTTTGGGTTTGTGTGTGGGTTTGTGTGTGGGTTTGTGTGTGGGTTTGTGTTTGGGTTTGGGTCTGTGTTTGGGTTTGTGTTTGGGTTTGTGTTTGGGTTTGTGTTTGGGTTTGGGTCTGTGTGTGGGTTTGGGTTTGGGTTTGTGTTTGGGTTTGTGTTTGGGTCTGTGTTTGGGTTTGTGTTTGGGTTTGTGTTTGGGTCTGTGTTTGGGTTTGTGTTTGGGTCTGTGTTTGGGTTTGTGTTTGGGTTTGTGTTTGGGTCTGTGTTTGGGTTTGTGTTTGGGTTTAATAATAATAATAATAATAATATATTTATTTTATATAGCGCCTTAACACATGCACAAAGCGCTTTACAAATACAATTAACATAGAAACAAACAGACAAACAGACAAACTATCCTGACGGAAAAGCGGCGAATAATCAACGCCAGCGTCCTCTCACGTCAGGGTCCGGCAGTAGACATTAAAGAACACAAGACACACAGATACAATTTTTTACACAAAACAGCCATCACAGTGATTGCTCTAGGCATACCCTCACTGTGATGGAAGGCAAAGTCTTATCTCCTCCTCGTTCTTCTCCCGTGGCGCCACGAGGCGATCGAGGCTCCCAACCCCTTGAAGCCCCCACCGGGCGATGGAAAGTCCCAGGGTCGAGCCGAGCAGGCCGATGAAAGTCCTGAGCCCCCACCGGGCGATGGAAAATGCCGCGGCCGAGCCACTCAGGGCGATGAGAGTCCTGAGCACCCACCGGGCGATGTAAAGTGCCGCGGCCAGGCCACGCAGGGTGATGAAGGGCCTGCGGGCGGGTTGATCGTGCCTCGTGCTTCGGGGCGGTCGAAGCTGCTACGGCTGGAGCTCCCAAAAGCCGGTCGCCAGCCAGGGACCTGCGAACTCCCGATGTTGCGGTCTGCAGGGCCCACGGCCGAAGCCTCCGAGATGGGAAGTCCAGGCCCTGCGACCGGAGTCTTCGAGGTCGATCCCAGCTGGAGGCCGCCGACTCCACGATGTTAGGCCGTTGCGCGAACGGAGATACGACACGATAAAGGTCGCATCTCCGTTGAGGAGGAGATTTTAAAAAAGGGTTTCCCCCAACCCCCCCACCACCCCCCTACATACACAGAATTAAAAATAAAACAAAACGTACATTTAACATCAACAATGACAAAAAACCACCAAAAAAAAACCGGAGAGACTGCCGGTGAGCCGCAGCTGCAGAACACAGCCACGCCTACTCTGTGTTTGTGTTTGGGTTTGTGTTTGGGTCTGTGTTTGGGTCTGTGTTTGGGTTTGTGTTTGGGTCTGTGTTTGGGTTTGTGTTTGGGTCTGTGTTTGGGTTTGTGTTTGGGTCTGTGTTTGGGTCTGTGTGTGGGTCTGTGTTTGGGTTTGGGTTTGTGTTTGGGTTTGTGTTTGGGTCTGTGTTTGGGTCTGTGTTTGGGTTTGGGTCTGTGTTTGGGTTTGTGTTTGGGTCTGTGTTTGGGTCTGTGTTTGGGTCTGTGTTTGGGTTTGTGTTTGGGTTTGTGTTTGGGTCTGTGTTTGGGTCTGTGTTTGTGTTTGTGTTTGGGTTTGTGTTTGGGTTTGTGTTTGGGTCTGTGTTTGGGTCTGTGTTTGGGTCTGTGTTTGGGTTTGTGTTTGAGTTTGTGTTTGTGTTTGGGTCTGTGTTTGGGTCTGTGTTTGGGTCTGTGTTTGGGTTTGTGTTTGAGTTTGTGTTTGGGTCTGTGTTTGGGTTTGTGTTTGGGTCTGTGATTGGGTTTGTGTTTGGGTTTGTGTTTGAGTTTGTGTTTGTGTTTGGGTCTGTGTTTGGGTCTGTGTTTGGGTCTGTGTTTGTGTTTGTGTTTGGGTCTGTGTGTGGGTCTGTGTTTGGGTTTGTGTTTGGGTTTGTGTTTGGGTCTGTGTTTGGGTCTGTGTTTGGGTCTGTGTTTGGGTTTGTGTTTGGGTTTGTGTTTGGGTCTGTGTTTGGGTTTGTGTTTGGGTCTGTGTTTGGGTCTGTGTTTGGGTTTGTGTTTGGGTCTGTGTTTGGGTCTGTGTTTGTGTTTGGGTTTGTGTTTGGGTTTGTGTTTGGGTCTGTGTTTGGGTCTGTGTTTGTGTTTGGGTTTGTGTTTGGGTTTGTGTTTGGGTTTGTGTTTGGGTCTGTGTTTGGGTTTGTGTTTGGGTCTGTGTTTGGGTTTGTGTTTGGGTCTGTGTTTGGGTTTGTGTTTGGGTTTGTGTTTGGGTTTGTGTTTGGGTTTGGGTTTGTGTTTGGGTCTGTGTTTGGGTTTGTGTTTGGGTTTGTGTTTGAGTTTGTGTTTGGGTTTGTGTTTGGGTTTGTGTTTGGGTCTGTGTTTGGGTCTGTGTTTGGGTCTGTGTTTGGGTTTGTGTTTGGGTTTGTGTTTGGGTCTGTGTTTGGGTCTGTGTTTGAGTCTGTGTTTGGGTCTGTGTTTGGGTCTGTGTTTGGGTTTGTGTTTGGGTTTGGGTTTGTGTTTGGGTCTGTTGCAATAATCATGCAAAACCGCTCAAATGTTAAATGCAATTGATGCATCGCATTAGGATAACTTTGCAGGCTGCTGCAATGTTAAATGCAGTGATGGCCTTGCATTAAAGTCACCTAGCTACCCCCAACGGATGTTATATGCTTTAAATTAATTGCAATAATTTTGCAAAAACTCTCAAATGTTAAATGCAACAAATGCATCGCATTAGGATGACTTTTCAGGCTGCTGCAATGTTAAATGCAGTGATCGCCTTGCATTAAAGAAATATTGCAACACCCTGCGATGTGAAATGCAATAATAATCCTGCAAAACCTCTCAAATGTTAATTGCGACTAATGCATCATATTAGGATAACTTTGCAGGCTGCTGCATTGTTAAATGCAGCGCTGGCGTTGCATTAAAGCAATATTGCAACCCCCTGGGATGTTAAATGCAATAAAATTAATTGCAATAATTTTGCAAAACCTCTCAAATGTTAAATGCAACAAATGCATCGCATTAGGATGACTTTTCAGGCTGCTGCAATGTTAAATGCAGTGATCGCCTTGCATTAAAGAAATATTGCAACACCCTGCGATGTGAAATGCAATAATAATCCTGCAAAACCTCTCAAATGTTAAATGCGACTAATGCATCGTATTAGGATAACTTTGCAGGCTGCTGCATTGTTAAATGCAGCGCTGGCGTTGCATTAAAGCAATATTGCAACCCCCTGGGATGTTAAATGCAATAAAATTAATTGCAATAATTTTGCAAAACCTCTCAAATGTTAAATGCAATTAATGCAACGCATTAGAACAACTTTGCAGGCTCCTGCAATGTTAAATGCAGCGCAGGCCTTGCATTAAAGCAAAATTGCAGCTGTTCTGGGGTATTAAACGCATTAAAATCATTGTAATAATCATGCAAAATCTCTCAAATGTTCAATGCAACTAATGCATCGTATTATGATAACATTGCAGACTGCTGCAAAGTTAAATGCAGTGATGGCCTTGCATTAAAGAAATATTGCAGCCTCCTGGGATGTTTAATGCAATAAAATTAATTGCAATAATCATGCAAAACCACTCAAATGTTAAATGCAACTGATGCAACGCATTAAAATCTTTATTGGTGTACAGTTCCTCCTGACATCCATCCACCCACCCACCCATCGATCAATCAATCTTTGATTAATTCTTATTATTATTAATAATATTAATTATTATTACTATAGTATTATTATTGTATTTACTACCCCCGGCACGTAGCGGAACCTCCAGGGCAGGGAGGAGACTATCCGGCATTTGGAAGTGCTTCCGGGAAGTGTGTCTGATGTGTGTGTGTCTGTGTGTGTGTCTGTGTGTGTGTCTGTGTGTTGGTGTGTGTTTGGGTCTGTGTTTGAGTCTGTGTTTGGGTTTGTGTTTGGGTTTGTGTTTGGGTTTGGGTTTGTGTTTGGGTCTGTGTTTGGGTCTGTGTTTGGGTTTGGGTTTGGGTTTGTGTTTGGGTTTGTGTTTGAGTCTGTGTTTGGGTTTGTGTTTGGGTTTGTGTTTGGGTCTGTGTTTGTGTTTGTGTTTGTGTTTGTTTGTGTTTGTGTTTGTGTTTGTGTTTGGGTCTCCCCCCCTCTCCCCCCCTCTCTCTCTCTCCCCCAGCTCTCTCTCTCTCTCTCTCCCCCAGCTCTATCTCTCCCCCCCTCTCTCCCTCCCCCAGCTCTCTATCTCTCTCTCTCTCCCCCTCTCTCTCTCCCCTCTCTCTCCCCTCTCTCTCTTCCCTCCCTCCCTCCCTCCCTCCCTCCCTCCCTCCCTCCCTCCCTCCCTCCCTCCCTCCCTCCCCCCCTCCCTCCCTCCCTCCCTCCCTCCCTCCCTCCCTCCCTCCCTCCCTCCCTCCCTCCCTCCCTCCCTCCCTCCCTCCCTCCCTCCCTCCCTCCCTCTCCCTCTCTCTCTCTCTCTCTCTCTCTCTCTCTCTCTGTGTGTGTGTGCTTGTGTTACAGTTCTTGGCATTGTAATAAAAAACAGACGTCACCCTAATTGTGTGTGTGTGTGTGTGTGTGTGTGTGTATGTGTGTGAGCTGACTGACTTACCCCAGTCTAGTAGACACTCCGACACTCCAGCAGTTGTGACCAAGCTTGCGATGGTCGTCTTTTATCTGCCTGCCTGCCTGCCTGCCACCCGCGCCAACCTGAAGGGCCCAAACACTTGTCTTACACTCAGCCCATAACAGATATTGATTAACCCCGTACATACATACATACTTATATGGAACAGGGATAAAGAATAAACAGGTGTCGTGCGTGTGTGTGCGCGCGTTATAAACAAGTGCTGTCTGTGAAAAAATCGAGCTATAATTTATAAATTTATCAATAAGCTACGAGCTTTAAATTATAAACAGGCATGTTGGCCGGTGTGGGCATGTGGGACTAGTGTAGATGGGGCATGTTGGTCGGTGTGGGCGGGTGGGACTAGTGTAGATGGGGCATGTTGGTCAGTGTGGGCAGGTGGGACTAGTGTAGATGGGGCATGTTGGACGGTGTGGGCAGGTGGGACAAGTGTAGATGGGGCATGTTGGTCGGTGTGGGCGGGTGGGACTAGTGTAGATGGGGCATGATGGTCTGTGTGGGCGGGTGGGACTAGTGTAGATGGGGCATGTTGGTCAGTGTGGGCAGGTGGGACTAGTGTAGATGGGGCATGTTGCACGGTGTGGGCAGGTGGGACTAGTGTAGATGGGGCATGTTGGTCAGTGTGGGACTAGTGTAGATGGGGCATGTTGGTCAGTGTGGGCAGGTGGGACTAGTGTAGATGGGGCATGTTGGTCAGTGTGGGCAGGTGGGACTAGTGTAGATGGGGCATGTTGGTCAGTGTGGGCAGGTGGGACTTGTGTAGATGGGGCATGTTGGATGGTGTGGGCGGGTGGGACTAGTGTAGATGGGGCATGTTGGTCGGTGTGGGCGGGAGGGACTAGTGTAGATGGGGCATGTTGGACGGTGTGGGCGGGTGGGACCAGTGTAGATGGGGCATGTTGGTCGGTGTGGGCAGGTGGGACTAGTGTAGATGGGGCATGTTGGTCGGTGTGGGACTAGCGTAGATGGGGCATGTTGGTCGGTGTGGGCGGGTGGGACTAGTGTAGATGGGGTATGTTGGACGGTGTGGGCGGGTGGGACTAGTGTAGATGGGGCATGATGGCTATCCACCTCTTGCTATTAAAAGATATTTTATAAATTAAAGCTCATAGTTTTTTGTTTGGGAGAGAGAGGGAGGGAGGGAGGGAGGGAGAGAGGGAGGGATGGAGTGACAGAGGGAGGGAGGGAGAGAGGAGGGGAAGAGAGAGGAGGGGGAGAGAGAGGAGGGGGAGAGAGAGGAGGGGAGAGAGAGGAGGGGGAGAGAGGGGGGGAGAGAGAGAGGAGGGGAAAGAGAAGGGGGAGAGCTATTTAATCTTGTTATTAAAAAGATATTTTATACCTCAAAAAGCTACGAGCTTTAATTTATAAAATATCTTTTAATAGCAAGAGGTGGAGACTGGGTGTGGACAATGTCGCCTGTCGGGCAGGCTGCTAATTGATAATTGGTGGGATCGCTGAGCCTTGGGGAAGTTGTGGGCTTATGAAGGGCCACATGTGCTCACTGTTTCTTTCAACAAAATGGCCACCACATGTGCTCACTGTTTCTTTGTGTCAATGTTTGTCCTTGCTTGCTGGCTCCCCTTCCCTCTCTCTCTCCCCCTCCTCCCTCTCACAATAGGTACAGGAGGAGGCCATTCGGCCCTTCGAGCCTGTATGTACCGCCATTCAATGAGATCGCGGCTGATCGTTCTCAATCAGTACCCACTCTCTGTGTGAAAAAAAAGTTCTCATCTCGGTCCTAAAATACTTCCCCTTTATCCTTAAACTGTGACCCCTTGTTCTGGACTTCCCCAACATCGGGAACAATCTTCCCGCATCTAGCCTGTCCGACCCCTTAAGAATTTTGTACGTTTCTCCCCTCAATCTTCTAAATTCCAGCGAGTACAAGCCGAGTCTATCCAGTCTATCTTCATATGAAAGTCCTGCCATCCCAGGAATCAATCTGGTGAACCTTCTCTGCACTCCCTCTATGGCAAGAATGTCTTTCCTCAGATTAGGAGACCAAAACTGTACGCAATACTCCAGGTGCGGTCTCACCAGGGCCCTGTACGACTGCAGAAGGACCCCTTTGCTCCTAAACTCAAACTAGGAGACCAAAACGGTACGCAATACTCCAGGTGCGGTCTCACCAATGCCCTGTACAACTGCAGCAGAACGTCCCTGCTCCTGTACTCAAATCCCCTCCCTATGAATGCCAACATACCATTGGCTTTCTCCAATGCCCGCTGCACCTGCATGCCTACTTTCAATGACTGGTGCACCACGACACCCAGGTCTCGTTGCGTCTCCCCTTCTCCTAATCGGCCACCATTCAGATAATACTCTGCTTTCCTGTTCTTGCCAGCAAAGTGGACAACCTCACATTTATCCAGAAGTGCTTTGAAAGGCTGGCCCTCTCACACATCAAATCCAGCATCACTGACTCACTGGACTCGCGTCAATGTGCAAACACATCCACAGAGGACGCCATCTCTCTGGCTCCTCGCACTGTCCTGACTCACCTGGAGAGACAGGGCGCGTACGCGAGGATGCTACTCATTGACTCTAGCTCTGCCTTCAAACACGCTCATCCCCCACCAAGCTCGTCACCAAACTCCACCAGCTAGGCCTCGGCTCGCCGTTTTCATGATAGGAGTAGAATTGGGCCATTCGGCCCATCAGGTCTACTCTGCCATTCAATCATGGCTGACCTATCTCTCTCTCCCAACCCCATTCTCCTGCCTTCTCCCCATAACCTCTGACACCTGTACTAATTCAGAATCTATCTATCTCTGCCTTACAAATATCCACCGACTTGCCCACCACAGCCTTCTGTGGCAAAGAATCCCACAGATTCACCACCGTCTGACTAAAAAAATCTCTCCTCATCTCCTTCCTAAAGGACTCTCTGTCCTTTAATTCTGAGGCTATGACTAGTCCTAGACTCTCCCACTAGTGGAAACATCCTCTCCACATCCACTCTATTCAAGCCTTTCACTATTCTGTATGTTTCAATAGACAATAGGTACAGGAGGAGGCCATTCGGCATTTTGAGCCTGTATGCACCGCCATTCAATGTGATCATTGCTGATCATTCTCAATCAGTACCCCGTTCCTGCCTTCTCCCCATACCCCCTGACTCCGCTATCCTTAAGAGCTCTATCTAGTTCTCTCATGAATGTATTCAGAGAATTGGCCTCCACTGCCCTCTGAGGCAGAGAATCCCACAGATTCAAACTCTCTTTTATTTATTTTTTAAAAATAAATGTTATTTAAGTTTTAACAGAACTCATACATGTTACATTTCATAGTAAGCAATAATAACTACATTATAAATTCGATTATACATGTATTGTTCTGTATTATCTCCCCTCCCACCAACCCCCTTCCCCCCACCCCCCCAGTTAAAAAGAAGGAAAAAGAAAAAGAAAAAGAAAGAGAGAAAGAAAGAAACCTGGAGTCCAGAATGAGACACTTCTGGGTAATTTCTTATTAAATTCTTATTAAAGGTATCAAAACAATCCTGAATTTAAATATTTCCAATTCTTAATCCTAGCTTTAAAATGAATGGATTCCACACCTTCAAGAAGAAGTCATATCAATTTCTCAGATTATACGTTGCTTTTTCTAATGGGATACAACTACACATTTCTACATACCATCTTTCAAATCTTATTTCATTTTGATCTTTCCAAGTGACCGCTACACATTTTTTTGCTACTGCTATTGCTATTTTGAGAAATCTTTCCTGATGTTTATCTAAAATTAGCTTTGGTAATATTCCTTTTGTATCTCCCAATAAAAACAACCTTGAATCCATTGGTATGATCTTATTCATCAATTGTTCCAAAAAAATGTTTTAGGTCTTTCCAAAAAGGAGTTGCCTTCTGACATGCCCATGTGGAGTGTAAAAAAGTACCCACATCTTGGTTGCATCTAATACAAATTTCAGATGAGTTTGGTTTTAAATTGTTTAATTTTTTCGGGGTTAAATATAGTTGATGTAAAAAATTATATTGTACTAAACTATATCTCACATTAATAGTATTTTTCATACTATCTAAACACAGTCTTTCCCAACTTGGTTCATCAATGATAATATTAAGATCTGTTTCCCATCTTTGTCTTGATTTTTGAATTCCTATCTTTGGACTAGATTTTTGTAATAATTTATACATTGATGATATAATTTTTTTTATTCCCTTGCCCTGAATCAAGGATTCAATTCCTTTAATCTGAAATAGAGACATTGAATTACCAAACTTTTCCCTTAAAAAAGATTGTAATTGATAATAGAAAAAAATACTATTCCCTGAAATTTGATATTTATTTCCCAATTGAGAAAATGTCAAAAAGTTATTTCCTTCGTAGCAATCTCCTATATGTTTAATACCCTTCTGTTCCCAGACTTCTAGTATTTGATTATTCCAAGCAAACGGCAATAATCTATTTTTTACTAATGGAGTTTTAGCTGTTAAAAAAAATCTTTTATCATTAACTTTAACTGTTTTCAACAATGTATTAATTAAATGTGTTAGCAAAGGTGACTCTTTATCCTTAACTAATAGCTTCGCTTCCCATTTATATATAAATTCTTCTGGACATAACTCTTTTATTTTATCCATTTCAATTTTAACCCATGCTGTTTTTCCACCCTCTTGATAAAAGGATGAAATAAAACTCATTTGTGCTGCCAGATAATAATTTTTAAAATTTGGTAATTGCAGTCCACCTAATTCAAATTTCCATGTTAATTTTTCCAGAGACACTCTTGGCATTTTACCTTTCCAAAGAAAATTCCTCACAATTTTGTTCAATTCTTGAAAAAAATTATTTGGCAAAGGTATAGGCAGTGTTTTGAATAAATACTGTATCCTCGGAAAAATATTCATCTTAATGCAGTTCACTCTCCCTAGCAATGTAATTGGAAGATTCATCCATTTCTTCAGGTCCTCATCTATTTTTTTTATTAGTGGTTTATAATTTAATTTATACAAATTATTTAACTTATTATCTACTTTAACTCCTAAGTACTTAATGCCTTCTTTTTGCCATTTAAACTGACTTTCTCTTTTACATTGGTCATAATTGCCTTCAAAAAGAGGCATTATTTCAGTTTTATCTTTATTAATTTTATATCCTGATACTTTCCCGTATTCTTCCAATCTGAAATATAATCTTCTTAAGGATTCCAATGGTCTAGTAAGACAAATTAAGACATCATCTGCAAATAAAGTAATTTTGTGATCTTCCTGATTAACTTTAAATCCTTTAATGTCTGAATCTGATCTTATTAGTTCTGCCAGAGGTTCAATAGCCAGATTCAAACTCTCTGTCACGGATTTAAAACTAGCTACATTCCCTGTCCTCAGGTATCTTTGCAAACAACTCGTCTGTCTGCACATTCTCGGAGCCACATGGGGGCAAAATATGGGGGCAAAATATGATGGGAGGCCATGACTGAAGAAAATGTGGCCAAAGGAATATACTGCAAAAGGCAAGGGATGTTGTTTCCAAAGATACCTGACTACAGGGAATGTAGCCGGTTGCAAGCTGTGATCATCCATCGCCTCTATTGTGTACATGGTTGGAGGTGTGAATGTAAAACAAAGGCCGAAGCTGCCTTCATGTCTGGTCACTCCAATGTGATCATTGCTTCTATTGTGTAGCCCTGAGCTCTGGAATAAAGTGGAGAAAGTTTTGGAGAGTTTGAGACAGGGAGGGAGGGAGGGAGGGAGGGAGAGAGAGGGGGGGGAGGGAGAGAGAGGGAGGGAGGGAGAGGGAGGGAGGGAGAGAGAGGGAGAGGGAGGGAGAGGGGGGGAAAGAGAGGGGGAGAGAGAGAGATTCACCCACGTACAAACAAACTCAAAAAGCTACGAGCTTTAATTTATAGAAACAGAAACATAGAAACTAGGTGCAGGAGTAGGCCATTCGGCCCTTCGAGCCTGTACGCACCGCCATTCAATATGATCATGGCTGATCATCCAGCTCAGTAGCCTGTACCTGCATTCTCTCCATACCCCCTGATCTCTTTAGCCACAAGGGCCACATCTAACTCCCCCTTAAATATAGCCAATGAACTGGCCTCAACTACCTTCTGTGGCAGAGAGTTCCACTGGCAGAGAATTCCAGTGGAAATTATCAAATAAAATAAATTTACCAAAAAGTTGCGAGCTTTAATTTTTAAATTTATCAATAAGCTACGAGCTTTAAATTATAAACAGGCATGTTGGCCGGTGTGGGCAGGTGGGACTAGTGTAGATGGGGCATGTTGGTCGGTGTGGGCAGGTGGGACTAGTGTAGATGGGGCATGTTGGGTGGTGTGGGCAGGTGGGACTAGTGTAGATGGGGCATGTTGGTCGGTGTGGGCAGGTGGGACTAGTGTAGATGGGGCATGTTGGCCGGTGTGGGCAGGTGGGACTAGTGTAGATGGGGCATGTTGGCCGGTGTGGGAAGGTGGGACTAGTGTGGATGGGGCATGTTGGTCGGTGTGGGCAGGTGGGACTAGTGTAGATGGGGCATGTTGGTCGGTGTGGGCAGGTGGGACTAGTGTAGATGGGGCATGTTGGTGGGTGTGGGCAGGTGGGACTAGTGTAGATGGGGCATGTTAGTTGGTGTGGGCAGGTGGGACTAGTGTAGATGAGGCATGTTGGCCGGTGTGGGCAGGTGGGACTAGTGTATATGGGGCATGTTGGTCTGTGTGGGCAGGTGGGACTAGTGTAGATGGGGCATGTTGGTCGGTGTGGGCAGGTGGGACTAGTGTAGATGGGGCATGTTGGCCGGTGTGGGCAGGTGGGACTAGTGTAGATGGGGCATGTTGGTCGGTGTGGGCAGGTGGGCCTAGTGTAGATGGGGCATGTTGGCCGGTGTGGGCAGGTGGGACTAGTGTAGATGGGGCATGTTGGTCGGTATGGGCGGGTGGGACTAGTGTAGATGGGGCATGTTCGAAACATAGAAACATAGAAAATAGGTGCAGGAGTAGGCCATTCGGCCCTTCGAGCCTGTACGCACCGCCATTCAATATGATCATGGCTGATCATCCAGCTCAGTAACCTGTACCTGCCTTCTCTCCATACCCCCTGATCTCTTTAGCCACAAGGGCCACATCCAACTCCCTCTTAAATATAGCCAATGAACTGGCCTCAACTACCTTCTGTGGCAGAGAGTTCCACTGGCAGAGAATTCCAGTGGAATTTATCAAATAAAATAAATGTATCAAAAAGCTACGAGCTTTATTTTATAAATTTATCAAAAAGCTACTAGCTTTAATTTATAAATTTATCAAAAAGCTACGAGCTTTAAATTTATAAATTTATCAAAAAGCTACTAGCTTTAATTTATAAATTTATCAAAAAGCTACGAGCTTTAATTTATAAATTTATCAAAAAGCTACGAGCTTTAATTTTTAAATTTATCAAAAAACTACGAGCTTTAATTTATAAATTTATCAAAAAGCTACGAGCTTTAATTTATAAATTTATCAAAAAGCTACGAGCTTTAATTTTTAATTTATCAAAAAGCTACGAGCTTTAATTTTTAAATTTATCAAAAAACTACGAGCTTTAATTTATAAATTTATCAAAAAGCTACGAGCTTTAATTTATAAATTTATCAAAAAGCTACGAGCTTTAATTTTTAATTTATCAAAAAGCTACGAGCTTTAAATTTATAAATTTATCAAAAAGCTACGAGCTTTAATTTATAAATTTATCAAAAAGCTACGAGCTTTAATTTATAAATTTATCAAAAAGCTACGAGCTTTAATTTATAAATTTATCAAAAAGCTACGAGCTTTAATTTTTAAATTTATCAAAAAACTACGAGCTTTAATTTATAAATTTATCAAAAAGCTACGAGCTTTAATTTATAAATTTATCAAAAAGCTACGAGCTTTAATTTTTAATTTATCAAAAAGCTACGAGCTTTAAATTTATAAATTTATCAAAAAGCTACGAGCTTTAATTTATAAATTTATCAAAAAGCTACGAGCTTTAATTTATAAATTTATCAAAAAGCTACGAGCTTTAATTTATAAATTTATCAAAAAGCTACGAGCTTTAATTTATTAATTTATCAAAAAGCTACGAGCTTTAATTTATAAATTTATCAAAAAGCTACGAGCTTTAATTTTTTTAGTTTATCAAAAAGCTACGAGCTTTAATTTTTAAATTTATCAAAAAGCTACGAGCTTTCATTTATAAAATATCTTTTAATAGTAAGAGGTGGAGAGAGAGGAGGGGGAGAGAGAGAGGGAAGGGGAGAGAGAGGAGAGAGAGAGAGAGAGATCCACACACACACAAACAAACTCAAAAAGCTACGAGCTTTAATTTATAAAATATCTTTTAATAGCAAGAGGTGGAGAGAGAGAGGGAATGGGGAGAGGAGGGGAGAGAGAGGGAAGGGGAGAGAAAGGAGGGGGAGAGAGAGAGATTCACACACACACAAACAAACTCAAAAAGCTACGAGCTTTAATTTATAAATTTATCAAAAAGCTACGAGCTTTAATTTATAAATTTACCAAAAAACTACGAGCTTTAATTTATAAACAGGCATGTTGGTCAGTGTGGGCAGGTGGGACTAGTGTAGATGGGGCATGTTGGTCGGTGTGGGCAGGTGGGACTAGTGTAGATGGGGCATGTTGGCCGGTGTGGGAAGGTGGGACTAGTGTAGATGGGGCATGTTGGTCGGTGTGGGCAGGTGGGACTAGTGTAGATGGGGCATGTTGGTCGGTGTGGGCAGGTGGGACTAGTGTAGATGGGGCTTGTTGGGCGGTGTGGGCAGGTGGGACTAGTGTAGATGGGGCATGTTGGGCGGTGTGGGCAGGTGGGACTAGTGTTGATGGGGCATGTTAGAAACATAGAAAATAGGTGCAGGAGTAGGCCATTCGGCCCTTCGAGCCTACACCGCCATTCAATATGATCATGGCTGATCATCCAGCTCAGTAACCTGTACCTGCCTTCTCTCCATACCCCCTGATCCCTTTAGCCACAAGGGCTATATCTAACTCCCTCTTAAATATAGCCAATGAACTGGCCTCAACTACCTTCTGTGGCAGAGAATTCCACAGATTCACCACTCTCAATCAGTACCCACTCTCTGTGTGAAAAAAACATTCTCATCTCGGTCCTAAAAGACTTCCCCTTTATCCTTAAACTGTGACCCCTGGTTCTGGACTTCCCCAACATCGGGAACAATCTTCCCGCATCTAGCCTGTCCGACCCCTTAAGAATTTTGTACGTTTCTCCCCTCAATCTTCTAAATTCCAGCGAGTACAAGCCGAGTCTATCCAGTCTATCTTCATATGAAAGTCCTGCCATTCCAGGAATCAATCTGGTGAACCTTCTCTGTACTCCCTCTATGGCAAGAATGTCTTTCCTCAGATTAGGAGACCAAAACTGTACGCAATACTCCAGGTGCGGTCTCACCAGGGCCCTGTACGAATGCAGAAGGACCCCTTTGCTCCTAAACTCAAACTAGGAGACCAAAACGGTACGCAATACTCCAGGTGCGGTCTCACCAATGCCCTGTGCAACTGCAGCAGAACCTCCCTGCTCCTATACTCAAATCCCCTCGCTTTGAATGCCAACATACCATTGGCTTTCTCCACTGCCCGCTGCTCCTGCATGCCTACTTTCAATGACTGGTGCACCACGACACCCAGGTCTCGTTGCGTCTCCCCTTCTCCTAATCGGCCACCATTCAGATAATAGTCTGCTTTCCCGTTCTTGCCACCAAAGTGGACAACCTCACATTTATCCAGAAGTGCTTTGAAAGGCTGGCCCTCTCACACATCAAATCCAGCATCACTGACTCACTGGACTCGCGTCAATGTGCAAACACATCCACAGAGGATGCCATCTCTCTGGCTCTTCGCACTGTCCTGACTCACCTGGAGAGACAGGGCACGTACGCGAGGATGCTACTCATTGACTCTAGCTCTGCCTTCAAACACGCTCATCCCCCACCAAGCTCGTCACCAAACTCCACCAGCTAGGCCTCGGCTCGCCGTTGTCATGATTAGGAGTAGAATTGGGCCATTCGGCCCATCAGGTCTACTCTGCCATTCAATCATGGCTGACCTATCTCTCTCTCCCAACCCCATTCTCCTGCCTTCTCCCCATAACCTCTGACACCTGTACTAATTCAGAATCTATCTATCTCTGCCTTACAAATATCCACCGACTTGCCCTCCACAGCCTTCTGTGGCAAAGAATCCCACAGATTCACCACCGTCTGACTAAAGAAATCTCTCCTCATCTCCTTCCTAAAGGACTCTCTGTCCTTTAATTCTGAGGCTATGACTAGTCCTAGACTCTCCCACTAGTGGAAACATCCTCTCCACATCCTCTCTATTCAAGCCTTTCACTATTCTGTATGTTTCAATAGACAATAGGTGCAGGAGGAGGCCATTTGGCCCTTCGAGCCTGTACGCACCGCCATTCAATGTGATCATGGCTGATTATTCTCAATCAGTACCCCGTTCCTGCCTTCTCCCCATACCCCCTGACTCCGCTATCCTTAAGAGTTCTATCTAGCTCTCTCTTGAATGTATTCAGAGAATTGGCCTCCACTGCCCTCTGAGGCAGAGAATCCCACAGATTCAAACTCTCTTTTTTTAAATTTGTTTAAATAAATTTTATTTAAGTTTTAACAGAACTCATACATGTTACATTTCATAGTAAGCAATAATAACTACATTATACAATACAATACAATATATCTTTATTGTCATTGTACCCAGGGGTACAACGAGATTGGGAATGCGCCTCCCATACAATGCAATAATTTAGGTAATTTAGACAGCAGCAACCCAACGAAACAAAACAGTTGTAACAGTTTTTAGACAGGGTAAAGTGCAAGTTGATCTATGCGTTGTGGCCATCCGGCTCAGCAGGACCGGTTCATAGCAGCTATGGCCCTGGGGATGAAGTTGTTCCTGAGTCTGGAGGTGCGGGCATAGAAGGCCTTGTATCGTCTGCCCGATGGAAGGAGTTCGAACAGACTGTTGCAGGGGTGTGAAGAGTCTTTGTGGATGCTGGTGGCTTTTCTGAGGCATCGTGTGTTGTAGATGCCCTCCAAGTCTGGTAGCTGTGTTACGATGGTCCTCTGAGCTCTATGGACTACCCGCTGTAGAGCTTTCCTTTCTGCCTCCGTGCAGCTGAGGTACCACACAGGGATGCCATGCGTTAGGATGCTCTCTATGGTGCAGCGGTAGAAGGTCGTCAGCAGCTGTTGGGGTAGACCAGACTTTCTCGGTGTTCGTTTATACATGTATTGTTCTGTATTATCTCCCCTCCCACCACCCCCCCTTCTTCCCCCCACCCCCCCAGTTAAAAAGAAGAAAAAAGAAAAAGTAAAAGAGAAAGAAAGAAACATGGAGTCCAGAATGAGACACTTCCGGGTAATTTCTTATTAAATTCTTATTAAAGGTATCAAAACAATCCTGAATTTAAATATTTCCAATTCTTAATCCTAGCTTTAAAATGAATGGGTTCCACACCTTCAAGAAGAAGTCATATCCATTTCTCAGATTATACGTAGCTTTATCTAATGGGATACAACTACACATTTCTGCATACCATCTTTCAAATCTTATTTCATTTTGATCTTTCCAAGTGACCGCTACACATTTTTTTGCTACTGCTATTGCTATTTTGAGAAATCTTTCCTGATGTTTATCTAAAATTAGCTTTGGTAATATTCCTTTTGTATCTCCCAATAAAAACAACCTTGAATCCATTGGTCTGATCTTATTCATCAATTGTTCCAAATTTCTTTTTAGGTCTTTCCAAAAAGGAGTTGCCTTCAGACATGCCCATGTGGAGTGTAAAAAAGTACCCACGTCTTGGTTGCATCTAAAACAAATTTCAGATGAGTTTGGTTTTAAATTGTTTAATTTTTTCGGGGTTAAATATAGTTGATGTAAAAAATTATATTGTACTAAACTATATCTCACATTAATAGTATTTTTCATACTATCTAAACACAATCTTTCCCAACTTGGTTCATCAATGATAATATTAAGATCTGTTTCCCATCTTTGTCTTGATTTTTGAATTCCTATCTTTGGACTAGATTCTTGTAATAATTTATACATTGATGATATACATTTTTTTATTCCCTTGCCCTGAATCAGGGTTTCAATTCCTTTAATCTGAAATAGAGACATTGAATTACCTAACTTTTCCCTTAAAAAAGATTGTAATTGATAATAGAAAAAATACTATTCCCTGGAATTTGATATTTATTTCTCAATTGAGAAAATGTCAAAAAGTTATTTCCTTCATAGCAATCTCCTATATGTTTAATACCCTTCTGTTCCCAGACTTGTAGTATTTGATTATTCCAAGCAAACGGCAATAATCTATTTTTTACTAATGGAGTTTTAGCTGTTAAAACAAATCTTTTATCATTAACTTTAACTGTTTTCAACAATGTATTAATTAAATGTTTTAGCAAAGGTGACTCTTTATCCTTAACTAATAGCTTCGCTTTCCATTTATATATAAATTCTTCTGGACATAACTATTTATTTTATCCATTTCAATTTTAACCCATGCTGTTTTTCCACCCTCTTGATAAAAGGATGAAATAAAACTCATTTGTGCTGCCAGATAATAATTTTCATGTTCATTTTTCCAGAGACACTCTTGGCATTTTACCTTTCCAAAGAAAATTCCTCACAATTTTGTTCAATTCTTGAAATTTTTTATTTAGCAAAGGTATAGGCAGTATTTGGAATAAATACTTTATCCTCGGAAAAATATTCATCTTAATACAGTTCACTCTCCCTAACAATGTAATTGGAAGATTCATCCATTTCTTCAGGTCCTCATCTATTTTTTTTATTAGTGGTTTATAATTTAATTTATACAAATTATTTAACTTATTATCTACTTTAACTCCTAAGTACTTAATGCCTTCTTTTTGCCATTTAAACTGACTTTCTCTTTTACATTGGTCATAATTGCCTTCAAAAAGAGGCATTATTTCAGTTTTATCTTTATTAATTTTATATCCTGATACTTTCCCGTATTCTTCCAATCTGAAATATAATCTTCTTAAGGATTCCAATGGTCTAGTAAGACAAATTAAGACATCATCTGCAAATAAAGTAATTTTGTGATCTTCCTGATTAACTTTAAATCCTTTAATGTCTGAATCTGATCTTATTAGTTCTGCCAGAGGTTCAATAGCCAGATTCAAACTCTCTGTCACGGATTTAAAACTAGCTACATTCCCTGTCCTCAGGTATCTTTGCAAACAACTCGTCTGTCTGCACATTCTCGGAGCCACATGGGGGCAAAATATGGGGGCAAAATATGATGGGAGGCCATGACTGAAGAAAATGTGGCCAAAGGAATATACTGCAAAAGGCAAGGGATGTTGTTTCCAAAGATACCTGACTACAGGGAATGTAGCCGGTTGCAAGCTGTGATCATCCATCGCCTCTATTGTGTACATGGTTGGAGGTGTGAATGTAAAACAAAGGCCGAAGCTGCCTTCATGTCTGGTCACTCCAATGTGATCATTGCTTCTATTGTGTAGCCCTGAGCTCTGGAATAAAGTGGAGAAAGTTTTGGAGAGTTTGAGACAGGGAGGGAGGGAGGGAGGGAGGGAGAGAGAGGGGGGGAGGGAGAGAGAGGGGAGGGAGGGAGAGGGAGGGAGGGAGAGAGAGGGAGAGGGAGGGAGAGGGGGGGAAAGAGAGGGGGAGAGAGAGAGATTCACCCACGTACAAACAAACTCAAAAAGCTACGAGCTTTAATTTATAGAAACAGAAACATAGAAACTAGGTGCAGGAGTAGGCCATTCGGCCCTTCGAGCCTGTACGCACCGCCATTCAATATGATCATGGCTGATCATCCAGCTCAGTAGCCTGTACCTGCATTCTCTCCATACCCCCTGATCTCTTTAGCCACAAGGGCCACATCTAACTCCCCCTTAAATATAGCCAATGAACTGGCCTCAACTACCTTCTGTGGCAGAGAGTTCCACTGGCAGAGAATTCCAGTGGAAATTATCAAATAAAATAAATTTACCAAAAAGTTGCGAGCTTTAATTTTTAAATTTATCAATAAGCTACGAGCTTTAAATTATAAAC
>NW_027601944.1:0-60054 GCF_053455715.1 Rhinoraja longicauda | reverse complement strand
GAGAAAAAGATGGCCGCTGGCAGGAACGTCAGTGGCTCCCTCTCCTTCCCCCCCCCCCCCCCCATTGAGATAAAAAAAAAAAATTTTAACAGACAATTTATTTTAAAGGAAAAAATCGATCTCCCCAGGTCGCAATGGAAACCCTAGGAGGAACGGGCCCAACTTGGTCTAGTCTTTCCTACAACTATAGTTTCTTGACTTGATCATCCAAGTTCTAAGCCTTCATCCTGAATAAAGAAATACTTCAATACTGGATGAGTACAACAGATTTATTCAAGTAATCTTCCCGTGAGGATCTCCAGATACAATGCTAGTGTCTGAAAAGATCTCAACTGGGGAGAGGGAAAGAACAACTTTTCCACGATTGTTTACTTTTTATACAGAAATATAAAAGGGGTGTAACAGATGAAATTAACAACCAATTGCAATTCCAATACAATTCCCATAGTTAGAGAAAACAAAACCATTAATACAGGTCACATGCTTTTGGAGAAACGCATCAAATTACCTGGAGTGGATTCGAAACTTCCTACTTTCACACACATCCATATAAGGAGTTGTTATTGTGGAATCAGGACCTTATCTATCCTCCCACAGCTGCATGGCCTTGCTTCTAACTGTTTCAATACACAAGCTAACACTATAAGACAAGAGAGTCATTTAAGAGCAAAGAACCCCTTTAGCGCCTGTCTACTCCCTATCACTCCTAGACGTACAAACACATTCCATCCCAATGATAACATCTTGTTGCAGAACAAGCATCCATTTTACTGCTTTCTACTGAAAATAAGCATTCAACAAGGGGACATAGCTTCAGAATTGAGGACAAAGGTTTAGGGGTAACATGAGGGGGAACTTCTTTACTCAGAGGGTTGTGGCTGTATGGAATGGGCTTCCGGTGGAAGTGGTGGAGGCTGGCTCGATTTTATTATTTAAGAGTAAATTGGATAGGTATATGGATAGGAGGGGATTGGAGGGTTATGGTCTGAGTGCAGGTAGATGAGACTAGGTCAGGGAGAATGGTCGGCGTGGACTGGTAGGGCCGGACAGGCCTGTTTCCATGCTGTAGTTGTTATATGTTATATGTTATATTTTATATTAGCTAAAACAACAACAAAAGTAACCTTCTTCAACCATCCACAACAAAATATCAATATCTTTAATTAACCATACCAACTAAGAGCATAGATTCTCAAACTGACCCTAATCCTACCTCAGCAATGGAACACTATGGATCTCTTGAACTAAATAGACCATTTTTGCTCCAATGTCGGAGATCAGGAGAGCGAGCAAATGTTCAGTTATATATTTATTTCTCCAGATAATTAATTAAAGTGCTTTCTTGTTTACCATTTGTAATAAGAATGATAATTGAAGAAAGAATATATATTCGCTGGAATTTAGAAGAATGAGAGAGAACCTAACTGAAACTATAAAATTCTGATGATTTTGAACAGATCAGATGCAGGAAAGGTGTTTCTGATGGTGGGTGGTCCAGAACCACGAGTTGTAGTCTCAGGATACAGGGTATGCCATTTCAGAATGAGGTGTAGAGACATTTCTTCACCATAAGATTGCTGAATCTATGATGTGGTCTACCACAGAAGACAGTTGAGCTGAAATCATTATATATGCACAAGACAGAGTTTGATTTTGTAATGGAGACACAAGAGACCGAAGATGCCGGAAACTGAAGCAAAGAAAATGTGCTGAAGTATCTCAGCGGGTCAGGCAGCATCTCTGGAGGGAATGGACAGTCAATATTTTGGGTCGGGACCCTTCTTCAGACTGATGGATTTGGCAGGGAAAGGTGGGGCTGGGACAAGAGTTAGGTGGGCACATGGGAGGATGGTGATTGACAGATGGGTGGAGTAAGTGACAAAGGCTGAAGGTGAAATGGAGACAAAAGGGTGTCAGATAAGAAGAGAAGAGGAGGAGTGAAAGGTCAGAGGAGGGATATGGGTGGAAGAGGACAGGGAGAGAGGTAAGAGGGGATAAAAGGGAAATATGGGACACAGGAATGGGAGATGGATGTATGGAGATCCTGGGGATTGATTTGTGGCACTAATTCCTGTGGTTTCTCTGAAGATGTTGAATTCCAAACAGTCCTCTCCCGTGAGTCTGTGGAATTCTCTGCCACAGAAGGTAGTTGAGGCCAGTTCATTGGCTATATTTAAGAGGGAATTAGATGTGGCCCTTTTTGCTAAAGGGATCAGGGGGTATGGAGAGAAGGCAGGTACAGGCTACTGAGCTGAATGATCAGCCATGATCATATTGAATGGCGGTGCAGGCTCGAAGGGCCGAATGGCCTACTACTGCACCTATTTTCTATGTTTCTATGTGACATTCCCAGAGCGTGCATTTCCTGTTCCTGATCCAATTATACATTCGCGTATATGGACGTTTCCACCGGGCAGTTTGCATAAATATCTCCATGAAATTGCTTCATGTTCATCATGGTTTTGGGGTCCTTCTGACCTTTGTCCTATGACAGAAATGGAAATAGACAGAGTGACAATTGGTAGCACTGGGAATTGCTATGTCCAGGTCTCTGGAGAATACTCCACCCACAATAGGCAGCAGAGGTAGAGTTACTGCTTTACAGCGCTAGAGTCCCAGGTTCGATCCTGACAACGGGTGTTGTCTACGGAGTTTGTGCATTCTCCCGTGACCTTTGTGGGTTTTCTCTGGGTGCTCCTGTTTTCTCCCACACTCCAAAGTCGTATACAGGTTTGCAGGTTAACTGGCTTCTATAAATAGTCCCTAGTGTGCAGGATAGTGCTAGTATATGGGTAATCGCTGGTTGGCATGGACTCGGTGGCCGAAGGGCCTGTGTCTGCGCTGTATCTCTAAACTAAACTAAATAAATGCCGATAATCATGATCAATAGTGGGTTTGATTGTATGATTTCAGTCTGGGGCAACAGGTGGGAGCACTGGAGAGTAAACTCCTACCTCTCTGAGAGGTGGTTCTGGGTTCAAGACCCTCCTGCTGTGTCTTTAACACAGAAACCAAGGCAGACACTCGCAGGCAGTCATGAGGGATCATCACTGTGTGGTGGGGCATTGCTGAGGGAGTGTCACACTGCTGGAGGGGCTGCAGATCCCAAGCTGTGTTGGGTTTGATTAGTTTTTAGTTTTAGTTTTAGAGATACAGCAAGAGTTGTAGAGAAACATGCCCTTCGGCCCAACAAGTCCGCACCGACCAGCGATCCCCACACATTAACACTATCCTACACACATTAGGGACAATTTACATTTACACTAAGCCAATTAACCTACAAACCTGTACGTCTTTGGAGTGTGGGAGGAAACCGAAGAAGTCGGAGAAAACCCACGCAGGTCACGGGGAGAACGTACAAACTCCATGCAGGCAGCACCTGTAGTCAGGATTGAACCCGGGTCTCTGGTGCTGCAAGTGCTGTAAGGCAGCAACTCTACCACTATGCTACCATGGATAATGGAGCTGTGTGAAGAAAGGTGAAGCAGTGTTGTACCAGTATCCACCTTGCTTTAGTCTCAGTGGCCAGTGAGAAAGGAATAACTGTGATACAGGCATCACTCAGGATAGTTGTTACCTGGGCTGTTTCAGACCGTGTGGGGTGCGTTTCATAATGTTCCTACTGCACCTGGCTCTCTCTCATCTGCACGGTTCCAGATTCCTGCCTTGTCACCATTCTCGATGCATCCACTGAAGGTCTAAGAGCAGAGATGAAGGCTTTGTTAACCCACAGTATCTGAAATGTTCCTTACCGGGGAGGAAATTATTGACTATATATGCATTTGCGTTATTTTGTTAATGGGCCTGTAAAGCTGCAGCAGATAAGCCTTTCATTGCTGGTACATGTGGCAATTAAACACTCTTGCATCCACCAACCTGCACAACCCTCAAACCTACCTCAACCACAGAGCACTATGGTCCACCTCTTGCACTACCATGGACTACTTTTATTTTCTTTTCCAATTATGTTTTTGCAATGATATATATTTTTTGCAGTCCTTTTTCTTTTCAAATATTATAAGTATAATTTGTTTTTGAATGTTTGTCTATGATGCTGTTGCAAGCAAGATTTTTAATTGTCCTTGTGTCTCTGTAGTTGTGCGTATGAAAATAAGCCTGAACTTGAACTGAACAGCTGGAGTTGGGTGGGAGGGACGGAGGGGATCTCAGGGACAGGGACATTGGTCAACCACCCACCTGTCTGTTCTCCATGGGGATTTGAGAATGAAACAAATCACAGCTGATAGGATGATCAGGAACAAAACCCCTGCTGCAGTAGCCAGTGGGATGACTGGTAACGTCTGCCCATCTTTAGCAGGAACTGAGGCCAAAGAGATGGTTATTAGTGATGGTGTTCACAGTTCCATTAACTTGTTCTCAAAAAGACCCACCTCTCGTCCACAGTAGCCTTCAGCAACCCACTACGTTTAACTATACACAAATACAGCAGTTGTTGAAAGTTCAGAATATGGTGTTACAGTGCTATAACATTAAAGTTCCAGAGAAAAAAAATTCAATATCTGCAATAAAGTAGGTTGTAAATTTGGGACCACGCTAGTTTACGGGAGGATTGTTCAGTCCGGAATTAGTTTGGGGACTAATTACATGGAGATAATTAAAACTTGAAAGCTGTGTAAGGTGGTTAGAGTACATCATCTGACTAGACACCCTCCAACATACCTAATAACCCACTTCAAACAACTTCTGAGTAAAACGACAGGAAGTGATTGAAATAAGTGATGTGTGTAGGAAGGAACTACCGAAGATAGGTCTTATTGAGGTCATCATATTGAGGTGTATTGATCTTATTGAGGTATATCAAATCATGAGAGGAATAGATCAAGTAGATGCACAGAGACTCTTGCCCAGAGTAGGTGGAGGGATATGGACCAAACGCAGGCAGGTGGGACGAGTGTAGATGGGATATGGTGGCCGGTTGTGGGCAAATTGGGCAGAAGGGCCTGTTTCCACACTGTATCACTCTAAGACTCTATGACTCTATAGACACAAAAAGCTGGAGCAACTCAGCGGGTCAGACAGCATCTCTGGAGAAAAGGAATAGGTGATATTTTGGGTCGAAACCTTTCTTCAGACTGAGAGTCAGGGGAAAGAGAAACAAGAGATATAGACAGTGATGTAGAGAGATATATGGAACAAATGAATGAAAGATATGCAAAAAAGTAATGATGGTAAAGCAACAGGCCATTGTTAGCTGTGTGCGAGGCAAGAACGAGTACAAAGAGACTCAACAGGATGACTTTGACCTTTCCGTGAAGGTTGGAGAGGTTTCCCGTGAAGGTCAGAGAAGCAGCAGCCAGAAGCAGCAAGAGCAAGTACTGGCTGGTAAGTGAGTCAGAGGGAAAGAAGATTTAAAAAGAACGCCCAAGGCTCAGGCTCAAGTAATTTACAAATTAGCCCTAAAGTAGTTGACTAGGTAACAGATAAAGAAGTGCAGCTGTAGCAGAGCGGCCTTGTTGGGACCACCCTTGTTGCGAGCGGCCTTGTTGGGAGCGGCCTTGTTGGGGGCGGCCTTGTTGGCACCACCCTTGTTGGGACCACCCTTGTTGGGAGTTGGGAGCGGCCTTGTTGCGAGCGGCCTTGTTGGGACCACCCTTGTTGGGGGCGGCCTTGTTGGGAGCGGCCTTGTTGGGACCACCCTTGTTGGGGGCGGCCTTGTTGGGACCACCCTTGTTGGGGGCGGCCTTGTTGGGAGCGGCCTTGTTGGGACCACCCTTGTTGGGGCGGCCTTGTTGGGACCACCCTTGTTGGGGCGGCCTTGTTGGGACCACCCTTGTTGGGGCGGCCTTGTTGGGACCACCCTTGTTGAGGGCGGCCTTGTTGGGACCACCCTTGTTGGGACCACCCTTGTTGGGGGCGGCCTTGTTGGGACCACCCTTGTTGGGACCACCCTTGTGTGGAGCGGCCTTGTTGGGACCACCCTTGTTGGGGGCGGCCTTGTTGGGACCACCCTTGTTGGGGGCGGCCTTGTTGGGAGCGGCCTTGTAGGGACTACTCTTGTTGGGGCGGCCTTGTTGGGGGCGGCCTTGTTGGGACCACCCTTGTTGGGGGCGGCCTTGTTGGGACCACCCTTGTTGGGACCACCCTTGTTGGGAGCGGCCTTGTTGGGACCGGCCTTGTTGTGGGCGGCCTTGTTGGGACAACCCTTGTTGGGGGCGGCCTTGTTGGGACCACCCTTGTCGGGGGCGGCCTTGTTGGGACCACCCTTGTTGGGACCACCCTTGTTGGGACCACCCTTGTTGGGAGCGGCCTTGTGTGGAGCGGCCTTGTTGGGACCACCCTTGTGTGGAGCGGCCTTGTTGGGACCACCCTTGTTGGGGGCGGCCTTATTGGGACCACCCTTGTTGGGGGCGACCTTGTTGGGAGCGGCCTTGTAGGGACTACCCTTGTTGGGGGCGGCCTTGTTGGGGGCGACCTTGTTGGGACCACCCTTGTTGGGGGCGGCCTTGTTGAGACCACCCTTGTTGGGACCAACCTTGTGGGGAGCGGCCTTGTTGGGACCACCCTTGTTGGGACCACCCTTGTTGGGGGCGGCCTTGTTGGGAGCGGCCTTGTTGGGAGCGGCCTTGTTGGGAGCAGCATTGTTGGGACCACCCTTGTTGGGAGTTGGGAGCGGCCTTGTTGGGACCACCCTTGTTGGGAGCAGCCTTGTTGGGAGCGGCCTTTTTGGGGGTGGCCTTGTTGTGACCACCCTTGTTGGGGGCGGCCTTGTTGGGACAACCCTTGTTGGGGGCGGCCTTGTTGGGACCACCCTTGTCGGGGGCGGCCTTGTTGGGACCACCCTTGTTGGGACCACCCTTGTTGAGGGCGGCCTTGTTGGGACCACCCTTGTTGGGGGCGGCCTTGTTGGGACCACCCTTGTTGGGACCACCCTTGTGTGGAGCGGCCTTGTTGGGACCACCCTTGTGTGGAGTGGCCTTGTTGGGACCACCCTTGTTGGGGGCGGCCTTGTTGGGACCACCCTTGTTGGGGGCGGCCTTGTTGGGACCACCCTTGTTGGGGGCGGCCTTGTTGGGAGCGGCCTTGTAGGGACTACCCTTGTTGGGGGCGGCCTTGTTGGGACCACCCTTGTTGGGGGCGGCCTTGTTGGGACCACCCTTGTTGGGACCACACTTGTTGGGACCAACCTTGTGGGGAGCGGCCTTGTTGGGACCACCCTTGTTGGGAGCGGCCTTGTTGGGACCACCTTTGTGGGGAGCGGCCTTGTTGGGACCATCCTTGTTGGGGGCGGCCATGTTGGGAGCGGCCTTGTTGGGACCACCCTTGATGGGGGCAGCCTTGTTGGGACCACCCTTGTTGGGACCACCCTTGTTGGGAGTTGGGAGCGGTCTTGTTGGGACCACCCTTGTTGGGAGCGGCCTTGTTGGGAGCGGCCTTGTTGGGTGTGGCCTTGTTGGGATCAACCTTGTTGGGAGCGGCCTTGTTGGGAGCGGCCTTGTTGGGATCAACCTTGTTGGGAGCGGCCTTGTTGGGACCACCCTTGTTGGGGGCGGCCTTGTTGGGACCACCCTTGTTGGGGGCGGCCTTGTTGGGACCACCCTTGTTGGGGGCGGTCTTGTTGGGACCACCCTTGTTGGGACCACCCTTGTTGGGGGCGGCCTTGTTGGGACCACCTTTGTTGGGGCGGTCTTGTTGGGACCACCCTTGTTGGGACCACCCTTGTTGAGGGCGGCCTTGTTGGGACCACCCTTGTTGGGGGCGGCCTTGTTGGGACCACCCTTGTGTGGAGCGGCCTTGTTGGGACCACCCTTGTTGGGGGCAGCCTTGTTGGGAGTGACCTTGTAGGGACCACCCTTGTTGGGGGCGGCTCTGTTGGGGGCGGCCTTGTTGGGAGCACCCTTGATGGGAGCGGCCTTGTTGGGACAACCCTTGTTGGGAGCGGCCTTGTTGGGGGCGGCCTTGTTGGGAGCGGCCTTGTTGGGGTCGGCCTTGTTGGGGGCGGCCTTGTTGGGACCACCCTTGTTGGGGGTGGCCTTGTTGGGACTACCCTTGTGTGGAGCGTCCTTGTTGGGACCAACCTTGTTGGGACCACCCTTGTGGGGAGCAGCCTTGTTGGGACCACCCTAGTTGGGGCGGCCTTGTTGGGAGCGGCCTTGTTGGGAGCGGCCATGTTGGGGGCAGCCTTGTTGGGGGCGGCCTTGTTGGGAGCGGCCTTGTTGGGACCACCCTCTTTGGGGGTGGCCTTGTTGGGGGCGGCCTTGTTGGGAGCGGCCTTGTTGGGACCACCCTTGTTGGGAGCGGCCTTGTTGGGACCACCCTTGTTGGGGTCGTCCTTGTTGGGAGCGGCCTTGTTGGGGGCGGCCTTGCTGGGAGCGGCCTTGTTGGGGGCGGCCTTGTTGGGAGCGGCCTTGTAGGGACTACCCTTGTTGGGGGCGGCCTTGTTGGGGGCGACCTTGTTGGGACCACCCTTGTTGGGGGCGGCCTTGTTGAGACCACCCTTGTTGGGACCAACCTTGTGGGGATCGGCCTTGTTGGGACCACCCTTGTTGGGACCACCCTTGTTGGGGGCGGCCTTGTTGGGAGCGGCCTTGTTGGGAGCGGCCTTGTTGGGAACGGCATTGTTGGGACCACCCTTGTTGGGAGTTGGGAGCGGCCTTGTTGGGACCACCCTTGTTGGGAGCAGCTTTGTTGGGAGCGGCCTTTTTGGGGGTGGCCTTGTTGTGACCACCCTTGTCGGGGGCGGCCTTGTTGGGACCACCCTTGTTGGGACCACCCTTGTTGAGGGCGGCCTTGTTGGGACCACCCTTGTTGGGACCACCCTTGTTGGGGGCGGCCTTGTTGGGACCACCCTTGTTGGGGGCGGCCTTGTTGGGACCACCCTTGTTGGGGGCGGCCTTGTTGGGAGCGGCCTTGTAGGGACTACCCTTGTTGGGGGCGGCCTTGTTGGGACCACCCTTGTTGGGGGCGGCCTTGTTGGGACCACCCTTGTTGGGACCACACTTGTTGGGACCAACCTTGTGGGGAGCGGCCTTGTTGGGACCACCCTTGTTGGGAGCGGCCTTGTTGGGACCACCTTTGTGGGGAGCGGCCTTGTTGGGACCATCCTTGTTGGGGGCGGCCATGTTGGGAGCGGCCTTGTTGGGACCACCCTTGATGGGGGCGGCCTTGTTGGGACCACCCTTGTTGGGACCACCCTTGTTGGGAGTTGGGAGCGGTCTTGTTGGGACCACCCTTGTTGGGAGCGGCCTTGTTGGGAGCGGCCTTGTTGGGTGTGGCCTTGTTGGGATCACCCTTGTTGGGAGTGGCTTTGTTGGGAGCGGCCTTGTTGGGACCACCCTTGTTGGGGGCGGCCTTGTTGGGACCACCCTTGTTCATATCATATCATATATATACAGCCGGAAACAGGCCTTTTCGGCCCTCCAAGTCCGTGCCGCCCAGCGATCCCCGCACATTAACACTATCCTACACCCACTAGGGACAATTTTTACATTTACCCAGCCAATTAACCTACATACCTGTACGTCTTTGGAGTGTGGGAGGAAACCGAAGATCTCGGAGAAAACCCACGCAGGTCACGGGGAGATCGTACAAACTCCTTACAGTGCAGCACCCGTAGTCAGGATCGAACCTGAGTCTCCGGCGCTGCATTCGCTGTAAAGCAGCAACTCTACCGCTGCGCTACCGTGCCGCCCTTGTTGGGGGCGGCCTTGTTGGGACCACCCTTGTTGGGGGCGGTCTTGTTGGGACCACCCTTGTTGGGACCACCCTTGTTAGGGGCGGCCTTGTTGGGACCACCTTTGTTGGGGCGGTCTTGTTGGGACCACCCTTGTTGGGACCACCCTTGTTGAGGGCGGCCTTGTTGGGCCCACCCTTGTTGGGGGCGGCCTTGTTGGGACCACCCTTGTGTGGAGCGGCCTTGTTGGGACCACCCTTGTTGGGGGCGGCCTTGTTGGGAGCGACCTTGTAGGGACCACCCTTGTTGGGGGCGGCTCTGTTGGGGGCGGCCTTGTTGGGAGCACCCTTGATGGGGGCGGCCTTGTTGGGACAACCCTTGTTGGGGGCGGCCTTGTTGGGAGCGGCCTTGTTGGGGGCGGCCTTGTTGGGAGCGGCCTTGTTGGGGTCGGCCTTGTTGGGACCACCCTTGTTGGGGGTGGCCTTGTTGGGACTACCCTTGTGTGGAGCGTCCTTGTTGGGACCAACCTTGTTGGGACCACCCTTGTGGGGAGCAGCCTTGTTGGGACCACCCTAGTTGGGGCGGCCTTGATGGGAGCGGCCTTGTTGGGAGCGGCCTTGTTGGGGGCGGCCTTGTTGGGGGCGGCCTTGTTGGGACCACCCTTTTTGGGGGCGGCCTTGTTGGGGCGGCCTTGTTGGTAGCGGCCTTGTTGGGACCACCCTTGTTGGGAGCGGCCTTGTTGGGACCACCTGTAAGATTTGAGAAGTTTTCCCTCATTTTGAAAAGCAACGCAAACCAAAGAGCTGCAGTTTGGACATTTTAAACGGGAGACTGGGGCTGATAGCGGAGAAAGGCTGCGGTCAGATTAACAAAGGATGTCACAATCCGTGGGTCCTAAAATGGCCGCAGGACCTCGTGACCAGCCACAAAAGGTAAAAACCTTACATCCCAGTCTCTAGGTTTTCTGCAAAGCCATGGCCAGAACAAAGGATGGGTATTGGCCATGCAGAAACCTACGAAACCAGGTCGGAGTCCAGACACTGGGGCGCTGACATCAGCATACTCACAATGCCCCAAGCCGACCTAAACAGTTCATCTCAGTGAGGGGGCACAATAGCCCATAGAAAACTACCTGGTAGGTGATGGGAAACCAGTTAACACCCATCACCTCACAATGAAATCCCAATTTACACCGTCTGGCCATCCCCGGTATCCCCGAACATAAGGCAGATCAGAAGATAAACCTCATACATATCTTTTGAACAAAGAGATTCCAAGATCTGGCGGGAGATAGGACGGGTCAGAAACAGTATAACTGGCCACTACTTTGGGTGAAAAAGTTAAGACGGACAGGAGGCAAGAAGCGCAGAGAAAACCGGGTTCGAAGTCAACTGAAGTCAAGAAGAAAGTCGGAAAGAAGAACGGATGCAAGAGAGAGGAACAGGCACGCAACTCGAGAGGAAATACTGCAAAAACCGAACAGCCAGTAACCCCAGTAATAACCCCATGGTGAGCATGCACTTCAAATCCTACATATCCTGGACATAGTTTAGTGTAGAGAGGAGGGTGGTTGTGAATAAACGTTGGGTGTGTATTAAAATAGGGTTTGGTCAAGGTTGCGATGCGTCGTGCGTTCCCCATCTGACAGTCGTGTATGTGTCCTGCAGAACTGTGTTTAAGAATTCATAAGTAAAAGGGTATTCGTGTATATGTTTTGTGGAACTGTGTGTGTTTCAAGAATTCAGCGAAGAAGGTATTCGGATATATGTCTCGTGGAACTGTGTGCTTTTAAGTTTTCAGCGAAAAGGGGTATTCGGGTATATGTCTAGTGAACTGTGCGTTTTGTGATTAATAAATAAAAGATATTCATGTATTCGGTATGTGTATTATAGATATGTCTTATCGAACTGTATAATAAGTATTCATGGACAATAGTCCCAAGTGCTGAATAAAAGCCTTTTTCATTTAAACCCTGATTTTAAAATCTGGTCTGGTTGAATTTTTTCTGCACTGCTCCTGCACCTAAGTCCAATGTCTAGAACCGTAAGGGGTGAGTGGGTCGAACCACTCACGGGGAACCAGTGTGCACGGCCTGGTCAAGGGATCAGAGCAAGGCACGGGGACCTTAGGTCGGGCGAAAGCTCGGCGCTGAAACCCCTTACAGATAATGGCGACCACGAAGGGACACTGGCAGCAGGATGATAGTGTACCAGAAAAGGATTTTAAAACTAGGGATATAATGGACGAGTGCATTGCGGACTATGTGTTTAGTAAGGTGAATATCACCAAACAATGGATGTGTGCGTTACTAGATGACAAGCGCCCACTGGATGCAGCAATCCGGTGGACGGCCAGTAAAGCCCATAAGAAATCTGTAGAGAAGGCGGTCTGGCTGACCTGCTATAAAAAGCAGGTCCAGCTTTTGGACCGTGTGGTTGTGGCACAGGCAGCCCAGATCAGGGTCCTTCAGGAGGAGGTAGAGGAGAAGGCTGCGGGTGGGAACCAGTTGATTGAGGCTCTGGACTCTTTAAACAAGGAGCGCTGGGTCGTGACCAACCGCCACAAGGCCAGGGTAGAGCTGATGGAGTGTCAGATCACTGAGGCTATGCGCAGTAAGGGCAAGCTCAGGGAGCAGTGCGCTTCCCTGAGCCACCAGCTGGAGACCCAGGAAGAGAAACTTAAGGGAGTTAGGGCAGCCTATAAAATGGTTTTGGAGGACAGGTCGGAAGGGGCCGACCACGGGGCCTGCCTGCAGGAGATAGAGGGTCTGCGGGGTGCTTTAAATAAAGCAAGCGGGCTGGTCTGTTTGATGAACCCCCCCGCGGGCCAGTCACTAGCGGGTGCGAAGGTCCCGGTTCCGATCCCTAGAAAGACCATGGTGGCTTCAGCCCCCAGACTCCACAATTCCCCTAGCTACGAGGCATCCTGGAAAAGGGGTAGTGTAGGGGAAAGAGAGAGAGAGGAGCTCCCGGTAGAATACTCGGCACCGGCACCCATGTGCCCGGTCCTGGAAACCAGACGGGGACCCACCGCGCTGAATGGGGACGCCGGACCCATTCAGAGCGAGATCGTGGTGCCCCACAGCTCCCAGCAGTTAAGAGCTATGATCGGACATGTAATCAAGTTGTCCGAATCAGGGGACCCTTCGCTGCATTTTAGGGAGATCGAGCAAACCGCCGCAATCAACGGTTGCGACGAGGGAGAACGGGCAAAAATGTTGCTGTTCTCCCTAGACAGCTCGATCCTCCAATGCCTCTCAGATGAGAGTAAAAGAGGGACCAGGACCTACGATCTCCTGCGGGACGAGGTCCTGGAAGTCTTGGGGGTAGGCGATGAGGGTCCATTTGCCCGATTAGGGAAGACCCTCCAGATGGAGGGAGAACCCCCAAGGGTTTTTGCGGCGCGACTGTGGACAGTATATCAGAGCAGTTGCCCGCACGTCCCCACGCGGGATGACCTGGCCGGGAATGGGAGAGCCCAGTGGCTCCGTTGCTTGGTGTCAAACAGCCTGGCAGCCGTCAGGGAACAGGCGAAAGCCTGGTTTGATCCCACAAATAGCACGGAGGAGGCGGTTTTGGACCATCTCACGGTTGGGTATAGAAACACCCGGAGTACGTCTACCCGACTCGAAAAAGGGAAGGTGTACGTAGCGGAGGCTACTGCACTGGCCCAAAAGGAGTGGCGACAGGAGGGTAACCCTACCGCACAGTCCAAGTGTTTCAGGTGCGGTAAGGTGGGGCACTGGCGGAAGGATTGCAGGGCCCACACCAAGGAAGATAGGGTTGGCACCACCCAGCGCACCGAGGTCCCAGTTAAGCCCGAGATCATCGAAACGATGATCGAGGTGATGCAGTCCCTCATGGCCGCCCAGGGGAAGGTGGCAGTCGCTACCGGCTCCCCGGGTGCGAGGGGGGCACTGGACATTCCCCAATGACATCAGCCCACGCAGCCTGCCTATCTGTGTCCTCTCCGCTACGATGCGTGGAAGAGACCGCTTGTGGAGATGGTAGTGGAGAGGCAAAGGGGCAGTTATCTGTTGGACACGGGGGCTTCATGCACCGTGGTCCACACAGAGGAACCCTTTGACTCTCCCCTGTCCACGGGGGTCCCTTTCGCACTGGCGGGGTTCACAGGGAAGGAACAGGCTGGCGCGCGTTCACAGCCAAGGATGAGGCAGGTCACGCAGACAGGCAAGGTTGCCTGCGTGAGGGGGGAGGACATTCTCCAGGAATGGAGGGTCTCCCGTTTTGGGTGGGATTCAGGTGAGGAAGAGCCTGATCAGCTCGACCAGGGGCTGGATCCCATTACGGAGGAAGAGGAGTCGGAGGGGGACGACAGTAACGTCCCCGACTCATGCACCAGGAAGGCGGGGGTAGCGAGCGAAGGCTCACCACCTGTAGATACAGGTAGAGTGAGGCCGGATGCCGCGGGTATACCCAGCACCAAGGGGGCAGAGCTGGATGAGGCGGGGCCAGGGTCGGCAGCTGCGGGGGGTACCCGAGCTGCGGCACGGCAGGAACCGGTCCTCAGCCAGGCTGTCCAGGGGGCAGTGTCTAAGGTGATCCTCCGTAGGTCCAGCAGGAAACCCCAACTTAGGAAGTTTTGGCCAGAGGTCAATCACACCCCGAGGTACAGGAGCCAAGTAGGGAGGAGGGAGCTTACATCCCGGAGGGGACCTAGCCCCCGCCAGGCAGCGACAGGCTGCGGAGGATCAAAGGTGGGAGACAGCGTGGTGCAGCCGCAGGAGACGACCCGCTGCAGCCCTGACAGGGATTAGCTGAGCCGCCCTGGGAAGGCGGCACTGTATTATATTTTAGATAATATAAATAAGGATAGGTATTTTAGATAAGGATAAGCTATTTTAGATAAGGATAAGCTATTTAAGATATTTTAGGTAATATAGATAAGGATAGGTATTTTAGATAAGGATAAGCTATTTTAGATAAGGATAAGCTATTTTAGATAAGTTTTGTGGGGATAGTTAGAGTTTAAATAAAGTTGATGCGTCCAGGATGTGTGGGTGTGGGGTGCAGGCTGGGGGTCAAGAGTCCCGCCCGCAGAGGCGTTTAACAAAGCCAAGCGCTCCCCAAGAGGCTGGCTATACCATTCTTCTTTATCTATTTTCTGGAGTGGAAGGAGGCACTCGTATGGTGGATCTTTGCCACGGCGATCGGATGTGGGTGGGCCTATCGGGGCCGCACCAAGGACATCATCGTCTACGGCTGCTCCGGGGACACGGCTCCCATCGCGACCGATGGGACTGGAAGGAGAGAAGCGGAGGAGACCGCAGTTTACTTCCATGAAGGCCGGTGGCCGGGGTGGCTGGGATCGAACTCTTCAGAGTATTCCAGCGCCCCAGGTTTTGCTTATCGGGACTCTTCATTATTGTGCCCGAGAATCAAGATCATCGCCCAAAAGATCAGCGCCACCGTTGGCAAAAGGATCTGCCTGGTATGCACGGGGAAGGTCCCCACGAGCAGGCGGTGGTGGCTGAGGAAAATGAGCAGGACAATGGCCAACTCCACTGTTGAGTGGGAGAGACTTAACAACAACACTCACAGAACTATTTCTGGGACTAAAGAACAGTTGAGTGTGTGTTGGGACAAATGGTGGGAACCGGATGAGGGGATTTATATGTGTATGTGGGGTTCAAGGTATCGTTGCCCCACGGGCAACAGCATATTTTTTTCAGAGACAGTGGCAGGATGACGGTAAGGGGATGAGGTGGGATGATAGCTCGCGGGCTTGTGGGGTCCCCCTTTCCCCGATCCCGGTAAACGCCACTGAACTCATCACCAGACCACGCATGACACCTCCCACAGTTCCGCTGGCAGTAGCACAGGAGGGTGAGTGCCCAAAAACCACTAAGGGGCCCGGGAATGGCCTGGTACTGATACCGACTGACCAGGTATTGTACCAGGGGGTGCACTACGCGGTAGCCTCGGTGATTTTAAACCTCACCGAGGTGCGGTTGCCGGAGTGGTGCCCCAGGGAAACTGAAAGACTTACCGGGTATATCAAGGAGAATGGAGAGACCGTTACGTGCGGGTGGGCGAGCAGGACCCAGCCGCAAGCTGCTAGGAGGACGTGCCCCCCTCCACACCGAGTAGACTGTGTTTTATATTGTCCCCTTTAAAATTTGTATAAACTGTGTTTTTTGTATTGTTTTCTTCAAATTTGTATCAAGAGTGATTGTGAAGAAATGTACAAAATGTATCGTTTTGCTGTTGTGTTGTTTTCGTGTCCTACATTACAGCTGACACCAGTAGGAGGATGGCGGAGGCATCGGCCTGGGACAAGGTGTAGGTGTATATGTCCGACATGAAAATGTACATACTTGTAATATAGTTTTGCCCGGGACACGGGCAGTAAAGGTCAGCCTAAGAGATGGGGACTGTACGTTCGCAATGAAACACTAGTTTAGTTAAAACCTCAGGGGTCTGGATATGGAGAATCGGGAAAACATTGCTCAACCACATTATTTAATTGATTCGATAAGCTGGGGTTATGCAAATCAACAGGAGGGACTGTAAGATTTGAGAAGTTTTCCCTCATTTTGAAAAGCAACGCAAACCAAAGAGCTGCAGTTTGGACATTTTAAACGGGAGACTGGGGCTGATAGCGGAGAAAGGCTGCGGTCAGATTAACAAAGGATGTCACAATCCGTGGGTCCTAAAATGGCCGCAGGACCTCGTGACCAGCCACAAAGGGTAAAAACCTTACATCCCAGTCTCTAGGTTTTCTGCAAAGCCATGGCCAGAACAAAGGATGGGTATTGGCCATGCAGAAACCTACGAAACCAGGTCGGAGTCCAGACACTGGGGCGCTGACATCAGCATACTCACAATGCCCCAAGCCGACCTAAACAGTTCATCTCAGTGAGGGGGCACAATAGCCCATAGAAAACTACCTGGTAGGTGATGGGAAACCAGTTAACACCCATCACCTCACAATGAAATCCCAATTTACACCGTCTGGCCATCCCCGGTATCCCCGAACATAAGGCAGATCAGAAGATAAACCTCATACATATCTTTTGAACAAAGAGATTCCAAGATCTGGCGGGAGATAGGACGGGTCAGAAACAGTATAACTGGCCACTACTTTGGGTGAAAAAGTTAAGACGGACAGGAGGCAAGAAGCGCAGAGAAAACCGGGTTCGAAGTCAACTGAAGTCAAGAAGAAAGTCGGAAAGAAGAAAGGATGCAAGAGAGAGGAACAGGCACGCAACTCGAGAAGAAATACTGCAAAAACCGAACAGCCAGTAACCCCAGTAATAACCCCATGGTGAGCATGCACTTCAAATCCTACATATCCTGGACATAGTTTAGTGTAGAGAGGGTGGTTGTGAATAAACGTTGGGTGTGTATTAAAATATGGGTTGGTCAAGGTTGCGATGCGTCGTGCGTTCCCCATCTGACAGTCGTGTATGTGTCCTGCAGAACTGTGTTTAAGAATTCATAAGTAAAAGGGTATTCGTGTATATGTTTTGTGGAACTGTGTGTGTTTCAAGAATTCAGCGAAGAAGGTATTCGGATATATGTCTCGTGGAACTGTGTGCTTTTAAGTTTTCAGCGAAAAGGGGTATTCGGGTATATGTCTAGTGAACTGTGCGTTTTGTGATTAATAAATAAAAGATATTCATGTATTCGGTATGTGTATTATAGATATGTCTTATCGAACTGTATAATAAGTATTCATGGACAATAGTCCCAAGTGCTGAATAAAAGCCTTTTTCATTTAAACCCTGGTTTTAAAATCTGGTCTGGTTGAATTTTTTCTGCACTATAAGAGCTCCTGCACCTAAGTCCAGTGTCTAGAACCGTAAGGGGTGAGTGGGTCGAACCACTCACGGGGAACCAGTGTGCACGGCCTGGTCAAGGGATCAGAGCAAGGCACGGGGACCTTAGGTCGGGCGAAAGCTCGGCGCTGAAACCCCTTACACACCCTTGTTGGGGTCGGCCTTGTTGGGAGCGGCCTTGTTGGGGGCGGCCTTGTTGGGAGCGGCCTTGTTGGGGGCGGCCTTGTTGGGAGCGGCCTTGTTTGGACCACCCTTGTTGGGGGCGGCCTTGTTGGGAGCGCCCATGTTGGGGGCGACCTTGTTGGGAGAGGCCTTGTAGGGACTATCCTTGTTGGGGGCGGCCTTGTTGGGGGCGGCCTTGTTGGGACCACCCTTGTTGGGGGCGGCCTTGTTGGGACCACCCTTGTTGGGACCAACCATGTGGGGAGCGGCCTTGTTGGGACCACCCTTGTTGGGACCACCCTTGTTGGGAGCGGTCTTGTTGGGAGCGGCCTTGTTGGGACCACCCTTGTTGGGGGCGGCCTTGTTGGGACCACCCTTGTTGGGGGCGGCCTTGTTGGGACCACCCTTGTTGGAGGCGGCCTTGTTGGGAGCGGCCTTGTTGGGAGCGGCCTTGTTGATGGGTAACTATAGTGGCATGGAATCCAGGCACACAGACCCCTCTGCGCTGTCACTTCTGATGGATAGTTGGCTGTCCACTCTGTCGACACTGCAGCTGAGGAGGGAAGGGACAACATTAGGCACTGGAGGGCATATGGATCCACCAGACTCCATTGTGTAGGGATCGCATCCTGGGCATTGTGGAATGACAATATTTGTGAATACATTCTCATGCTTCTGTGCCTCTGAAAACATGAAGGGCATCTCTCATTGAGGGGCAGCTGATGCATCTTGCATGCACTGGCCCAGGGGAAGACCTTGACATCTCTCTGGCAGCCAGTGGGAACAGTGGTGGGTGGAGGGCAGTGAGAGACACAGGTTGTTCATCCCAGAGGCAGGTTTTAGATTCCCCTTCCGCTGTAGGGAGTCTCAAACTAAAGGCCACAGGTTTAAGGTGAGAGGGGAAAGATTTAAAGGGGACCCGAGGGGCAGGCTTTTCACACAAAGGTGGAGGGTATATATGACAAGCTGCCAGAGGAAGTGGTTGAGGCAAGTACAATAACAACATTTAAAAGACTTTTGGACAGGCATGTGGATAGGAAGGGATAAATGGGCCAAGCTCATGGGTACAGAGAGAGTGAGGGATGTAGGAGGGATGGAGGTTATTCCCCATCATTGAAAATGTGTACAGACAGTCGGCCAGACAAACACAATCAAGCTGTTGCTGACGGTACCTTGAAGAAGTGACAGCAAGAAGTACGATTTTCCCATCATTGTCCGATCCCACATATCCCGTCAGTTTCCCACTCTCCAGGTCTGGATGAGACAATAGTTAATGATATAAGAAAATAACTGCAGATGCTGGTACAAATCGATTTATTCACAAAATGCTGGAGTAACTCATCAGGTCAGGCAGCATCTCGGGAGAGAAGGAATGGGTGACGTTTCGGGTCGAGACCCTTCTTCAGAAGGTCTGATGAAGGTACTCGACCCGAAACGTCCCCCTTTCCTTCTCTCCCGAGATGCTGCCTGACCTGCTGAGTTACTCCAGCATAGTTAATGATATCTCTCCACCTGCCCGGCAGCTCGCGAGAGATTCAGACTTCTGCTGGACAGTGGGGCCGATCTTCACCTGATCCAACATTGCTACTGGGTGCGCTTGGACCCCACTGTTCCTCCAGAGTGGTCCCAGGTAAAGTCTCCCTCTGGAAGCCGGCCAGCTCCCAGCGCAGTGTCCTGGGTCAGGCCAGGGCCTCTCCCAGTGTTCAATCTATCCTGGAGATTGAAGGCTCTTGATGAGTATGGGTGTCAGGGGTTATGGGGAGAAGACAGGAGAATGGGGCTGAGAGGGAAAGATAGATCAACTATGATTGAATGGTGGAGTAGGCTTGATGGGCCGAATGGCCTAATTCTGTTCATATGACTTATGAACTTATGTTCAGTAACCACTGCACTTACAATGGCTTTGACAGACAGCCTCAAACCCACCCATTGATGGAGTTGTCTCCCACAGTCTCAGACCCTGGAAACCAAGCCTGAAGAACGAGTTTAGAAATTTTCACAGTGATACAGGACACGGCAGGAGCTGGAATATTTGGTAAAAATAACAAAGTGCTGGAATAACTCAGCGGGTCAGGCAGCATTTGTGGAGGGAATAGACAGATGATGGTTCTGGTTGGGTCCTGCAGGCGGAGGATCCCAGCAAGGAGGCCCGGCTCACCGCAGTCAGAGGACCAAGAATGGCCCGCCGCATGCCGAGAATAGAGGACCACCGGTAGACCTGCTCTCCACCATAGACTCCAAACGTAGTCCTCAGCCACCGAGAGCAGGGAGGGAATGTCGAGAACAAAGGGGGGACCCAGAGGGGGGTCCAAGAATAATGGGGGAATCAATGTAAACCTCTTCCACACCCTTTCCAGAGCCTGTACATCCTTCTTACATTGGGGGCAACTATTACTCCAAATGCGTCCCAACCAAAGTCCTATAAAGCTGTATCATGACTTCCTGACACTTATGCTCAATGCCCCGAACAATGAAGGCAAGCCTTATTCACCACTCTATCTTGTGTTGTTACAGGTTATGGACTTGTACCCCAAGATCCCTATGTACATCAATACAGTTAAGTATCTTTCCATTAATTGTATATTTTCCCCTTGCATTTGACCTCCCAAAGTGCCACACCTCACCTTTGCTGGTATTAAAGTCCATCTGCCATTTCTCCACCCATTGCTGTAGCTGATCTTGTTGTAGACTGTAGATTGCTGTATCTGTAGACTTTGACAGCCTTCCTCACAGATTGCAACTCCAGTAATCTTGGTGGTGTCTACAAATTGGCTAACCAATCCATCGACATTTACATTTGAGTTGTTTATATATATATATCAGAATATACACACCACCAAGATTCTGATATATATATATACATATACATCAGAAACAACAGATGTCCCACACAGATCCCCATGGAACTACACTGGTCACAGACCTCCAATTAGAATAATACCCTTCCACCACAAACCTCTGTCTGTGTGTAAGTCAGTTCTAAATCTAAACATGAACTGCAGATGCTGGTTTAAACTGAAGATAGGCACAAAATGTTGGAGTAACTCAGACTAGACGATGTTTCAGGTCGAGACCCTTCTTCAGACCAGTTCTTCAGACCAGTTCTTCAGACCAGTTCTTCAGACTAGTCCCTCACTCCTTTCTGAACAAGGACAGTGTTTTCACAATGTCCAGTCCTCACCCAGGAAGGTGTGGGTTGATCAGGATCACAGACAACCAGCTTCTCCTTTCAGCTGTGGCCGGTCAGGCCGAGGTACGTGAGGGGACTGGCTGAGCGTCCAGGGGAAGCTGGACATGAGTCATGAGTCTGTGGGATGCGGGTCGTGGTGGGGTGCAGGAAATGGATGGGGTGGCTTTGGGCTTGCGGTTCCTTTTCCTTTATTTAGAACAGAAGCTGCTAATTTGTCGACAATCAGTTATCACTTCCGTCTGAGCAGAGCATGCAAACACGCTGGGACTATCCAAGTGGTTGACAAAAATAAATTGCAAAGCTTCAAGAAGACAGAAAGGGACAGGGATCGGTACAGTTTAAAATGTTTAAAGTCCTCTTCATGCGTTGTAATAATTCTGTGCTTTAAAGAAGATTGAAACTGAGCATGCTCGGCTGACATTCACTGCAGTTTACTTTAGTCAGATTCTGTTCTCTTGTCAAAGGACAAATGACAATCATAAAACAATTAAATAAGGTTGAAATAGTAACAGGACATTTGCTTATCTGTAATGTTGTGGAATTGGGCTCTGTTTACTCTGCTGTGTCTTTTGGAGGTGCACAATTTATATTTGTTATAAGACCATTTGGAAGAAGGAAAACCTCGAAAGTGCTTGCTCTGGTAAACAGATCAAAAGGAAAGTCTGTTTATAAGGAGCAGATGATTCTTTGTTCATTGAGCAATCTCCGAGATTGTTCCCAGTGATCACTGTATGTCCTCATTCTTTAGGGATCCGAGATGTCCTCATTCTTTAGGGAACGGGGGTTCCCCTCTCCCATCACAGATGAGGCCCTCACTTGTGTCTCCTCGGTACCCCACAGCACCGCCCTTGCTCCCCCTCATCACAACAGACACAGAGTCCTCCTAGTCCTTACCTTCCACTCCATCAGCCGTCGTATACAACACATAACCAAGCAATATTTCCGCCACCTCCAACGGGATCCAACCACGAGCCACATTTTCCCATCTCCGCCCCTTTCCGCCTTCCACAGAAACCGTTCCCTCCGCAACTCCCCGGTTAACTCATCCCTTCCCACCCAAACCATCCCCTCCCCAGGTACCTTGCCCTACAACTGCAGAAAATGCAACACCTGTCATTATACCTTCTCCCTCGTCTCCGTCCAGAGACCCCGACAGTCCAGGTGAGGCAGAGGCTCACTTACACCTCCTCCAACTTCATCTACTGTATTTGTTGTTCAAGATGTGGAGTTTTATACATCGGTGAGACAAAACACAGACTGGGCAAACATTTCACAGAACACCTTCGCTCAGCCCGCCTGAACCTCCCTGATCTCCTGATTGCTGCACACTTGAATCCTCCTTCCCATTCCTACACAGACCTTTATGTCCTCGGTCTCCTCCATTGTCAGAATGAGACTAAATGCAAATTGGAGGATCAGCATCTCATATTCTGCTTGATTTCTCTCACTTCAGGTAGCCCCGGCACTCCCTCTATCTCTATCTCTCCCTCATTCTACAAACAGCTCTCAATGGCATGTTTCCGTTATCATTGTTACTTTTTTGCACATCTTTCATTCATTGTTCTTTATCTCTCCACATCACCGTCTATATTTCTCGTTTCCCTTATCCCTAACCAGTTTGAAGAAAGGTCTCGATCTGAAACGTCACCCATTCCTTCTCTCCAAAGATGCTGCCTGTCCCGCTGAGTTATTCCAGCATTTTGTGTCTATCTGAGAGTCCACGATCATGTGTGCTGGTGACAGGCTGGTGATGAATGAGTTGGATGGAGTCAGCAGTTCACAACAGGTATGTTAGACGCTGGTTTAAACCAAAGATAGACACAAAAAGCTGGAAGACAGAGACAGGGAGGGGCGTGGGGGCCAGAGGGGGTTACAGCGACAGGGAGGGGTGTAGAGGTTGGAGGTAAAGAGAAACACAAGCGGAAAAGGTTCACAAGTCATAAAATATATTTTTTAAACAAGATTTTTTTCTAAATGATGATTTTTTTTTGGTGAAAATTATACTACGTAAATAATTAAACTAGTGCCCTAGGGGAAAGAAACAGAACTAAAAAGTAGTTTCCAGCTCGTATGGGACGCTGGATTGCCTCTCGACAGGGCCAACTGTGTATGTGCACTTACCTGATCTGTAGTCAGCGCTGAGCTGAGCTGAGCTGCCGACGGGACGTTGCAAGTTGCTGAGGGAGGGGGGTGTGTGAAGGAAGGCCCACACCGACGGGACGTTGCAAGCTGCTGAGGGAGGGGGGTGTGTGAAGGAAGGCCCACACCGACGACGACACCGGCACCGACAGGGACCGGCGAGACCCGACATCGCGGGGGAGTTCGGCAACCGGAGGGACCGACCACCCACGGAGGCGCGACGACCGGTGAGGCCGAGGCACTGCATCCTTACCCAGGCGCGGCGACCGGTGAGTCGGGAAGGCCCTGGGCCCGAGGCAGCGGCAGCGGCAGCGGCAGCACGAGGCAGCGGCAGCACGAGGCAGCGGCAGCACGAGGCAGCGGCAGCACGAGGCAGCGGCAGCACGAGGCAGCGGCAGCACGAGGCAGCGGCAGCACGAGGCAGCGGCAGCACGAGGCAGCGGCAGCACGAGGCAGCGGCAGCACGAGGCAGCGGCAGCACGAGGCAGCGGCAGCGCGCGTCGACTGAGCGGCAGCGGCCGGGAGCACCTGTGGGCGGGGCCAACGCGCACCGCAGCCGAGGCCCGATCGCACCGCGGATACAGCAGCTGGGAGCTGCATTGTTGCGGGCCCATCGTTGCGGGCCCATCGTTGCGGGCCCATCGTTGCGGGCCCATCGTTGCGGGCCCATCGTTGCGGGCCCATCGTTGCGAGCCCATCGTTGCGGGCCCATCGTTGCGGGCCCATCGTTGCGGGCCCATCGTTGCGAGCCCATCGTTGCGGGCCCATCGTTGCGGGCCCATCGTTGCGGGCCCATCGTTGCGAGCCCATCGTTGCGGGCCCATCGTTGCGGGCCCATCGTTGCGGGCCCATCGTTGCGGGCCCATCGTTGCGGGCCCATCGTTGCGAGCCCATCGTTGCGGGCCCATCGTTGCGAGCCCATCGTTGCGGGCCCATCGTTGCGGGCCCATCGTTGCGGGCCCATCGTTGCGAGCCCATCGTTGCGGGCCCATCGTTGCGGGTCCATCGTTGCGAGCCCATCGTTGCGGGTCCATCGTTGCGAGCCCATCGTTGCGGGCCCATCGTTGCGGGCCCATCGTTGCTGGTCCATCGTTGCTGGTCCATCGTTGCGGGTCCATCGTTGCGGGCCCATCGTTGCGGGCCCATCGTTGCGGGTCCATCGTTGCGGGCCCATCGTTGCGAGCCCATCGTTGCGGGCCCATCGTTGCGGGTCCATCGTTGTGAGCCCATCGTTGGAGCCCATCGTTGCGGGCCCATCGTTGCGGGCCCATCGTTGTGAGCCCATCGTTGGAGCCCATCGTTGCGAGGCAGATCATCCCGGTGGAGCAGCGCCCATCAGGACCCATCTAGAGCCTACGCTACGCTGATCTACACGGCCAGTCTGCTTCTTGAAGGCAAGATTTGGACATTGCTTTGTGTGATTATCTGTATGTAATACTGAAAGATTACTGTTTGCATTTGATACTATGGTATATGTATGTTTATTTCTGTGAGTGCATATAGTTCTATAGATTTGCTGATAGCAAGGGTTGGGGTCCTGTGATACGGTTGTTTTGGTTTTGTTTGTAATTGTTCAAGTTACCGTGTTTCCGCCATATAGTGCAAATAACATGTCTTGGTTACCTGAAATGAACTGGCAAGTGCTGTACATCCCCAATGAGTTCTCCCTGTTCAAGGAGAGGTTGCAACTGTGGCTGGAAGACTTAGAAATCGCATCGGAATCTAAGCAGGCCACGAAGATAAAAATCGCTTTGGGAGTGGAAGGACTTCGTCGTTTGAATGCGTCAGGTCTGAGTGTGGAGGATCGGAACAAACCGGAGTGCATATGGGCATTTTTTGAGGACCAGCTGAGGACAAAGGTGAATTTCAGGGTCCACAGGTTGGAGTTGATGCGGTATCGCCGGAAGCCGGGGGAGTTGCTTGCTCAGTTTGTGACCCGGTGTCGCGAAAAAAGTCTCCAGTGTGACTTCACTGAGCATGAGCTCACTGACAGAGTCATGGAGTTGGTAATCACGTCCACGCCCCATGAAGGTCTACAGCGAGAGCTTCTACAGAAGCCTGCAGGTCACACCATTCCAGAGGTGCTTACGTTAGGCAGGTAGTATGAGGCCATTGCAGCGGGCAGACAGTGCATTGCGAATTTAGAGCCCGGGTCTAGCCATATTGATGCTGTCAAGACACGAGGGTCGACGAAACAGAAGTCGCAGGATGAGAGACAAAACCCTTGTGGCTACTGTGATTCGTTTCATAAGCCTAGGCAATGCCCGGCGTATCGCGACACATGCAAGAAGTGTGGCAAGAAAGGGCATTGGGCAAAATGCTGTAGGTATAAAGTGGATCCTGTGCGCCCATCTAAATGGTCCAGGGGCAAATACAAGCGAGTTGACGAGGTGCAGCAGCAGTCCCATGACGGTGATGCATCGTGCTGTGACAGTCAAGAGGAAGGATCGGATATGTATTTCCATAATATCACCATTTCAGGTATGGACAGGATGCCTCCAATAGGTGATGAGGCATTTGCGGTGTTGAACATCAAATGCCCGTCAATGAAGGGGCAACATCGACTGAAGGTGAAGATAGACACCGGGGCTGGAGGAAATACCCTTCCCCTTCGGATCATACGAGACATGTATCCCAAAGACAAATACAAGCAGCACCTACGACCATGCAAAGTCCGTCTGACAGCATATAATGGGACGGAAATCATGTGTGTTGGAACTATATCCGTTTCGTGCCGATACCAGGGGTCGATGTGGTGTCCTCAGGAATTTTTTGTGGTAGACGTGGCAGGATCCGCTGTCATAGGCCTCCCAGGTATTAAGCAACTTCAGGTTGTCACGATACATGCTATGGGAACAGAGGAGCACCCATCAGATGCTCGGAAGGAGCAAGACAGTTTCAACTCGGTGGGGGACCTAATGAAGAGGTGGCCTAATCAGTTTGATCGGATTGGCAACTTCAAGGGGCCAGCCACCCTTCATCTCAAGGAGGAGGCCACACCACACATTGATGCGCCAAGGAAATGTAGTATCCATCTCAAAGACAAGTTGCGGGCTGAGTTGGGCAAGATGGAGGATGGTGGAGTCATCCGAAAGGTGACTCACCATACGGACTGGTGCAGTTCAATAACCACCTCCGTTAAGAAGGATGGGTCAATCAGGGTATGCCTAGACCCAAAGCGTTTGAATGCAAGTCTCAAACGTTGCCCACACAAGATCCAGACACTTGAGGAGATCAATCCGGCTTTTGCCAATGGGAAATTGTTCTCCAAACTCGATGCTAAAGCGGGTTATTGGTCTGTCCGACTTGATGAGGCTAGCCAGGAACTTACCACGTTCCGCACGCCTTTTGGCAGGTATTGCTACAAGAGGTTGCCTTTCGGTTTGTCGGTGAGTCAGGATATATTCCAGCAGCGTATGGACACGATCATAGAACAGGTTCCTGGATGCGTCTGCATTGCGGATGATATTGTCATAGTGGGATCCACAGCGCAAGAACATGATTATAATCTACAGAAGCTGTTAGAGGCAGCATTGATGACCTTGTCTGAAGGTGTAGTCCGTGCCAGATACACATGCCAGAGCAAATGAGGGAAACACCCATGCCACATGAGATACCAGATACACCTTGGACCAAAATAGCAATGGACATGTTTGAACTTGACAACGTTCAATATCTTGTAATGGTGGATTACCATTCCAAGTTTCCGGTGGTGAACCGACTGACTAGCACCACGACTGCCATGGTTGCTCATATGGTGACTGCAATGTTTGGTCTGCTAGGAGCACCGACGGAGATCATCTCCGACAATGGTCCACAATTTGTGGGTGAAGCTTTCCAGTCCATGTGCAAGCAATGGGGAATCACCCATACAACGTCCTCGCCTAGGTACCCTCAGTCGAATGGGCTGGTTGAGCGCATGGTATGAACGGTGAAGTCTGTTATCAGGAAGTCCTTGGCAACGGGACAGAGTGTAGCAGCAGCTTTACTCAACAGTTCGGTCAAGAGACATGACTTGTTGCCATTGCGCGCTGGACAGAAGGTCCGGGTTCTGGATAAAGCGAATCAGGTCTGGGTTCCAGCAGAAGTGAGATCGGTCTGCGACGAACCCCAGTCAAGGTCTTACATTATTGAGACGCCGAATGGAAATCGGTTCAGGAGGAATCGAGTGCAGTTGAGACGTCTTCCACTGGAGAAGCCAGGGGTTGGTCCCCATTGTGTCCCCCCTGACTGCGATAGGGCTGAGACCCAATGTGAAGCGGAGGAACGACCGGCCCGTAATGATGATGGGGATTATGTGACACGTTCGGGACGTGCCAGTAAGAAATCTGCACGTTACCGTTGATATTTGTTAATGTTTTATGGTGTTTCAAAAAAACGTTTGTGTTTAGAGTTTGTTGTTACATATAAATATATATATATATATTTCTTTTATAAGACAAGGGGGATGTTGTGATATTGCTGGGACTACTTTGTGTGTCCCAAGGACTACTTTGTTTGCATGTGCAGGAATGCGTATATAAGAGGTTGGTGTGATTGGGTGGTCACTCTGGTTCCAGATGACCACGGAATAAACAGCCTGGAGTTGAGCTCCAGCATTGTAACCTTTTATACACGTGTACTTGTGGTCCGTCCAGAGTCACTAAAGGTACAACAGGTACCGGACCACGAAGTACAACAGAAGAGAGAAGGTGGGTGACGGTGAGAAAGGGAAGGAAACTTGGAATGCAACGGTCCCGGGGTGTGGAACCTCTTGAGAACAGGTTCACCCACTTGGAAGCTGTCGTGGAAGAAAGGTGTTGCCACACTGAGTGGTGATGGTGACGGGGGATTTCACTATGCAGGTAGACTGGGAAAATCAGGTTGGTTCTGGACCCCAAGTTTGTAGAGTGCCTCCGAGTTGGATTCTTAGAGCAGCTTGTAATGGAGCCTACCAGAGAAAAGGCAATTCTGGATTTAGTGTTGTCCAATGAACCTGTTTTGATAAAGAGAACTCGAGGTAAAGGAACCGCTTGGAGATAGTGATCATAATATGATGTTTTAATCTGCAATTTGAGAAGGAGACGGTTAAATCGGAAGTGTCAGTGTTGCAGTTGAACAAAGGGGACTATGAAGGCATGAGAGAGGAGCTGGCCAAGGTCGACTGGAAAGGGATCCTAGCAGGAATGACGGTGGAACAGCAATGGCAGGAATTTCTGGGCATAATCCGGAAGAAGCAGGATCATTTCATTCCAAAGAGGAAGAAAGATTCTAAGGGGAGTAGGAGGCAACTGTGGCTGACAAGGGAAGTTAGGGATGGAATAAAACTAAAAGAAAAGATGTATAACACAACAAAGAGTAGCCAGAAGCCAGAGGATTGGGAAACTTTCATAGGACGACAGAAGGTAACAAAACGGGCAATACGGGCTGAAAAGATGAAGTACGAGGGGAAGCTGGCCAAGAATATAAAGAAGGATAGTAAAAGCTTCTTTAGATATGATAAGAGAAAAAGAGTAGCAAAGTCAAATGTGGGTCCCTTGAAGGCAGACACGGGTGAAATTATTATGGGTAACAAGGAAATGACAGAAGAGTTGAACAGGTACTTCGGATCTGTCTTCACTGAGGAAGACACAAACAATCTCCCAGATGTACTGGAGGACAGAGGATCTAAGGAGCTAGAGGAACTGAAAGAAATTTTCATTAGGCGAGAAATAGTATTGGGTAGACTAATGGGACTAAATGATGATAAATCCCCTGGGCCTGATGGTCTGCATCCCAGGGTCCTCAGGGAGGTGGCTCTAGAAATAGTGAATGCATTGGTGATCAATTTCCAATGTTCAATAGATTCAGGATCAGTCCCTGTGGATTGGAGGATAGCTAATATAACCATATATAACCATATAACAATTACAGCACGGAAACAGGCCCATTCGGCCCTACCAGTCCAAGCCGACCACTTTCTCTGACCTAGTCTCATCTACCTGCTCTCAGACCATAACCCTCCAATCCCCTCCCATCCATATACCTATCCAATTTACTCTTAAATAATATAATCGAGCCTGCCTCCACCACTTCCACCGGAAGCTCATTCCATACAGCCACCACCCTCTGAGTAAAGAAGTTACCCCTCATGTTACCCCTAAACTTTTGTCCCTTAATTCTGAAGTTATGTCCCCTTGTTGGAATCTTCCCCACTCTCAAAGGGAAAAGCCTACCCACGTCAACTCTGTCCTTCCCTCTTAAAATTTTAAAAACCTCTATAAAGTCCCCCCTCAACTTTCTACGCTCCAAAGAATAAAGACCCAACCTGTTCAACCTCTCTCTGTAGCTTAAGTGCTGAAACCCAGGCAACATTCTAGTAAATCTCCTCTGTACCCACTCCATTTTGTCAACATCCTTCCTATAATTTGGCGACCAGAACTGCACATCATACTCCAGATTCGGCCTCACCAATGCCCTGAACAATTTTAACATTACATCCCAACTTCTATATTCGATGCTCTGATTTATAAAGGCAAGCATACCAAACGCCTTCTTCACCACCCTATCCACATGAGATTCCACCTTCAGGGAACAATGCACAGTTATTCCCAGATCCCTCTGTTCCACTGCATTCCTCAATTCCCTACCATTTACCCTGTACGTCCTATTTTGATTTGTCCTACCAAAATGCAGCACCTCACACTTATCAGCACTAATGTTATCCCACTTTTCAAGAAAGGAGCTGTTGTAGTCTGTGGCCTATTAGAAAAAACAGGCAGACAACCGAATTCGTTTAACCTCTTTATTCTACTCACCCAGATGGGAGAGAGTCTAGAAACCGAAGCGTTTAGAAACGCTTAGGAAGCTAGTGTAGTCTCTCTCCCCGAATGCTAACAATTACACATATTTATACCCGAAATACATGTGTCAGTACATTTCCTGTTGCTACCTTATATGGCAAGTTTTACAATGTCCTATAAATCTTTGTCTCTTTCGGGACCTCCGTGTCCGTTGTGTCCATCATGACCTCTACTTTCTTGGGAACAGAGGGCAGTCCATATGGCAAGTTGTTCTTCTTAACACTTCAAAGGATGGCTAACCATCAAAGCCTTAAAGCCAGTTGCCCATATCAAAGGATACCCTTAGCCATAAACAGGATGTCCTGGCAACATAATCGAGCTGGAGCTTTTACACCTTTTTAACACCCCTGCAATAAAACCCACATGGCTACGCTGAATTTGAGCCCTTACATCCCCTCTTTGATTATACTATAATCACAGTCTTTTAAAGTGGTTGATTGACAAATATTTGGCATACACATGGACCGAAACAATAACAGATTAACAGAATCACAACAATTAACGCAATGATACTGCCATAATGGAGAATCGGCCCCCACACATATCCTAAGCCAAACCAATCCCATTCTGAAGCATTAATTAATCTGCCCCTATTTTCTTAGTCAAGTCAAGTCAATTTTATTTGTATAACACATCTAAAAACAACCCACATTGACCAAAGCGCTGTACATCAGTTCAGGTACTAAGAACAAACATACAATGGCACACAAACATAACAGCACATACATAAACAGTTCACAGCACCCCCTCAGAGGGCTCAAACGCTAAATGCTCTTTCTATAACCTCCTTCACATGCCCTGCGATATTAGTGATATTAGAGGATACATCTGGTACAAATGTACAACATTCTTGCCCTATCATAGCACAGGTACCCCCTCTCTTGGCTAGCAGGAAATCTAGAGCCATACGATTCTGGAGAGTGACAAGACGCAGGGCCATCATTTAATTTGTTAACTTGCCTATTTGTTCCTGAGTCTCGTACAGTCCATCAGCGGTACAATTTGCTAATTGTTCCAGGGCACTAGCTAAGTTTCAAATTTCAGTTCCCGCCCGAGCGGTTCCCCATCTCGGGAATATTAGCCACCAAAACCCCTCAAACTCCAATACAGCTCGATTAGAGCTCCACTCTGGATGCTGCAGAGGATGATTTATGATTTGTAAAGGTGGGATCACAAAAGCTAGATAACAGCACCCTGTCCAGGTCTCATCAGATCCCTGATCATACCGTGGCGAAAGTCTTGGTAACCAGACATATGCTCAGCTCCCACATTTTAAGTAAGTCCCATTAAGAGGTCTTGGGGGAACTGCAGTACTGATATGGGTGCATGTGCTGAATCCCACAGACAGACCAACTTCATTTGGTCTAGATCCCATTCTACAGAAACAAGTTGTATTGGTGTTTCTGGAGAGTCATGAGGAGAATTAACTTGTATCCTGGGCCAATTCTCCTGTGTTTGATTAAGATAGGGTCTCAAGGACCACCCATTAAAACATTGAAATCCACAGTCATCTGGTCGGTTATCATAATCCGTACACCAATTATTGGAGCCAGGGCTCTGTGAGTGATTCAAAAAGAACCGGGCAGACCTGGTGTACTAAAGCACCAGCTCACCCTCCGAGCAAATGGTTATCGCTCTCAATACTAGGCAGTAAATAAGTCAATAGTAAAGCGTGCACGGAATAGGAGTAAGGAAAGGTGTTATCCATAAAATAGTTCACCATGACGTTGCTACGCCTGATTAAAAGCTTTGTCAACTTGTAACATGAATTTAAAAATACCTGGACTGAAAGACAAAAACAAAATTCCCATGTAACCTCCAATTTTTCCCAGTCTATTCTTCCCCTCATCTCCTCTCGTAGGGACGACTGATGTAACCCTCGAGTTCATCTACATCGACCCTGATACGGCTGCTGCTTCTTACATGGAAAACTAAATTCATCTGTCAGGCATTGGAAATTAAGCTGGCACAAAGCATGTCCACAGGGTACAACCCAATAGGCTTGGTCTCTCAATTGTTTAGCTCTGGTCTTATTAAACCATTAAACTATCCTGAGCAGGGTCCTATTCCTTCTGCCTTCCAGGGTATTGTGCCTTTGTCTCCTCTGCACATCATCTGATCGTCTTTACATAAATGTCATGGAGTAAATACAGATTGACCACAATACCATATAATTCTTGAGTGCACTTCCCCTAATAGCAGGAGTAACAATAGCTAAATAGCAACATCAATAGCAAAATCAATCCATCAGCTAAACACATCAACAATAACTAAGCAATACTTATAACTATGTACACGTGGCAATTCAATAAAATCAATTTGTAAACCCCAATGTATTTTGGGGTGATACCATGTAGCATTTATTACATCCAACATTCCCCTCTTACCAGCATAGGTAAGAGAGTGCACATAATACAACAAAACAGGTAAAAGCGCGTTAGGGACACAAACTTTGCCAGAGGCAGTAACCCAAAGCAAGTCAGATTCGCAAGGGGAACACCCATCCTGGCTCCACTGGTGTCTCTCAGCCTCGGGGGCGTCCCCCTGAAGCTGGCAGAATTCCGAAACACTGGGCATAGCGGTAGTTGCAGAAAACTGCTGTTGTTCGCCTGAAGAAACTAAAATGGTAGGGGTCAGGGCCTCTGTGCATGCCAATGTGTCAGCCAATGCATTCCCGAAAGAAATGGGATCCTTGACAGATGTATGCGAATTACATTTAATGACAGCCAAGGTTTTTCGGGAGTGTTAAACTCGCTAGTAGATTTCGGAAAAACAGGACATTTTTAATAGGAGTGCCTGCTGCAGTCAAAAAGCCCCTGTGCTGCCACAGGTTACCAAAATCATGTGCAACCCCAAAGGCATATCGTGAGTCGGTGTAAATATTAGCACATTGGTCAACGCAAAGGTGGCAGGCCTGCGTGAGGGCAAATAATTCAGCCTGCTGGGCAGCATGAGGGGTACTGAAAAAGGCGAGGGTGGGCAGCATCCTCAATCTCTAGCGCCGATCGTGCAGATTCTTACTCGTGGCGCAACTTAACCCTTTGTCTGGGACCTATCTATATTCCCTGATGCTGTCTCATTATCGGGGGGTAGTCCCCAATATCCTGACGGGGAGGGTAGAACCGGGACTGGCACCACCGCAGCCGGTGGATCTGCCTGTGGGGCTGTGGGAATCGGACACGTCCAGGGTTCCTCATCACCCTGGACTCCTGATTACCTAATAAAGCCGCTATATACTCCAGTGGTTCGGATTCTGACTTTTGTTGTTGTGCGGGATATATCCCTTTGGTACCGGTTTAAAATTCACCTCGAGCTCGGGTAGCACGGTCAAGTCTTAGATCATACACCTTCATTTTCCCTCCAACTTCGCTCCCTCGACTCCTGATGGCGCTTCTGCACCCCCTCTTTGATAGTCTCTACATTCCATGTACCTCCTACTGGCCAGGCCTCGTTTCCCAATCTTTTCATTAACGAAGCAAATAAATAAATAACACATGTGTTGTACCGGGGCACCGCCATCACTCTTATCCAAAGACTGTCCCATATGTCTGATTGCCAATTATCCGAAAATATGTTATCAATAAATAATACCAATAAATATTACCAATAAATATTAATTGCACCCAGACCAAGACAATGACAAGAGTGACCGCCCCTTACCTTCCAAATCCGGAACCTTATCCTTATCCTTTTCCTTGAACACGAAATCAACCCCAAAAGAGGGACTTCAGTGTCTGAAAAACGTCAACGTCCGGGGTCTCGAACAACGGTCGAGAAGTGCACTCTGTCCCCTGCGGACGTGTTTCAGCCACCGATGCCGCTTAGTCGTTCGTGGTTGACGGTGCCAAAGAGATCCTGCCGACTACGCCAAATGTTGTAGTCTGTGGCCTATTAGAAAAAACAGGCAGACAACCGAATTCGTTTAACCTCTTTATTCTACTCACCCAGGTGGGAGAGAGTCTAGAAACCGAAGCGTTTAGAAACGCTTAGGAAGCTAGTGTAGTCTCTCTCCCCGAATGCTAACAATTACACATATTTATACCCGAAATACATGTGTCAGTACATTTCCTGTTGCTACCTTATATGGCAAGTTTTACAATGTCCTATAAATCTTTGTCTCTTTCGGGACCTCCGTGTCTGTTGTGTCCATCATGACCTCTTCTTTCTTGGGAACAGAGGGCAGTCCATATGGCAAGTTGTTCTTCTTAACACTTCAAAGGATGGCTAACCATCAAAGCCTTAAAGCCAGTTGCCCATATCAAAGGATACCCTTAGCCATAAACAGGATGTCCTGGCAACATAATCGAGCTGGAGCTTTTACACCTTTTTAACACCCCTGCAATAAAACCCACATGGCTACGCTGAATTTGAGCCCTTACAGAGCAAGGGAGAAAATGGGGAATTACAGAACAGTTAGCCTGACATCGGTGATCATATCATATCATATCATATATATACAGCCGGAAACAGGCCTTTTCGGCCCACCAAGTCCGTGCCGCCCAGCGATCCCCGTACATTAACACTATCCTACACCCACTAGGGACAATTTTTACATTTTACCCAGCCAATTAACCTACATACCTGTACGTCTTTGGAGTGATGGGAAAGATGCTGGAGTCAATTATTAAAGAGGTAATAATGGTGCATTTGGATAGCAGTGAAAGGATAAGTCCAAGTCAGCATGGATTTATGAAAGGGAAATCATGCTTGATTAATCTTCTGGAATTTTTTGAGGACGTGACAAGTAAAATGGATGAAGGGGAGCCAGTGGATGCAGTGTATCTAGACTTCCAGAAAGCCTTTGATAAGGTCCGACACGGGAGATTGGTGAGTAAAATTAGAGCACATCGTATTGGGGGTAGGGTGTTGATATGGATAGAAAGTTGATTGGCAGACAGGAAGCAAAGAGTAGGAGTAAACGGGTCCTTTTCAGAATGGCAGGCAGTGGCGAGTGGAGTGCCGCAAGGCTCGGTGTTGGGGCCGCAACTGTTTACCATATATATTAATGATTTGGAAGAGGGAATTAGAAGCAACACTAGCAAGTTTGCGGATGACACAAAGCTGGGTGGCAGTGTAAACTGTGAAGAGGATGTTAGGAGGTTGCAGGGTGACCTGGACAGGTTGAGTGAGTGGGCAGATGCGTGGCAGATGCAGTCTCCTTAGGCCCCCTCGGTCATGGCTGACCATGGGTGATGCATCCTAGTTGGCTGCTTGCTCCACACCTCCGCTAGAGCAGCGTCGCTTGTGGCTGAAGAGACCAATGTGGGAGTGACAGTCTCTGTGGCAAAGGTCACATTTGTGTGTGGTCTCTGGTCTGTTGAAATTGCTGCGCTCCTTTCTGCGTGCCCACTTGTCTGCCGCTGCGTTGATCAGTTTCCCTTCCCCCATTTTGAGATGTTGGTTCAGGGTACCTCTCCACCTCGTGCGGTCAGCTGCAAGGCTCTCCCAGGACTCCACATCGATGTCGAGCGCCTTCAAATCTCTCTTGCAGACATCCTTGTAACGTAGCTGGGGGCGGCCGATGGTTCTCCTCCCAGATGTCAGCTCTCCATAGAGGATGTCTTTTGGAATACGGCCATCCTCCATGCGGTGGACATGGCCCAGCCACCGCAGCCTGCGCTGCCTGAGTAGAGTGGACATACTCGGAAGGCCAGCGCGAGACAGAATCTCGGCGTTGGACACTCTGTCTTGCCAGGATATACCCAGGATACGGCGGATGGGGGGGAGGAGGGGGTGGTGATGGGGGGATGAGAGAGTGGGGGTGGGGGAGAAGGGGGACAGTGGGGGTCAGGGAAGATGGGAGAGTGGGGGGTAGGGAGGGGGGGATAAGGGGGATTGAGTAGGGGGTTGAGGGTGCTACACCAATACAGGAAAGGCTTAGGTCCAAGGCTCGGTCACACCCTCTCCCCTGTACTGCCTTTAATTGCGCTCCCCTTCCCCTGGAGGAGCACGGTACCACAGTGAAGGAGAAAAAAGATGGCCGCTGGCAGGAACGTCAGTGGCTCCCTCTCCTCCCCCCCCCCCCCCCCCCCCCATTGAGATTATTATTATTTTTAACAGACAATTTATTTTAAAGGAAAAAATCGATCTCCCCAGGTCGCAATGGAAACCCTAGGAGGAATGGGCCCAACTTGGTCTAGTCTTTCCTACAACTATAGTTTCTTGACTTGATAATCCAAGTTCTAAGCCTTCATCCTGAATAAAGAAATACTTCAATACTGGATGAGTACAACAAATTTATTCAAGTAATCTTCCCGTGAGGATCTCCAGATACAATGCTAGTGTCTGAAAAGATCTCAACTGGGGAGAGGGAAAGAACAACTTTTCCACAATTGTTTACTTTTTATACAGAAATATAAAAGGGGTGTAACAGATGAAATTAACAACCAATTGCAATTCCAATTCAATTCCCATAGTTAGAGAAAACAAAACCATTAATACAGGTCACATGCTTTTGGAGAAACGCATCAAATTACCTGGAGTGGATTCAAAACTTCCTACTTTCACACACATCCTTATAAGGAGTTGTTATTGTGGAATCAGGACCTTATCTATCCTCCCACAGCTGCATGGCCTTGCTTCTAACTGTTTCAATACACAAGCTAACACTATAAGACAAGGGAGTCATTTAAGAGCAAAGAACCCCTTTAGTGCCTGTCTACTCCCTATCACTCCTAGACGTACAAACACATTCCATCCCAATGATAACATCTTGTTGCAGAACAAGCATCCATTTTACTGCTTTCTACTGAAAATAAGCATTCATTTTATATTAGCTAAAACAACAACAAAAGTAACCTTCTTCAACCATCCACAACAAAATATCAATATCTTTAATTAACCATACCAACTAAGAGCATAGATTCTCAAACTGACCCTAATCCTACCTCAGCAATGGAACACTATGGATCTCTTGAACTAAAATAGACCATTTATGCTCCAATGTCGGAGATCAGGAGAGCGAGCAAATGTTCAGTTATATATTTATTTCTCCAGATAATTAATTAAAGTGCTTTCTTGTTTACCATTTGTAATAAGAATGATAATTGAAGAAAGAATATATATTCGCTGGAATTTAGAAGAATGAGAGAGAACCTAACTGAAACTATAAAATTCTGATGATTTTGAACAGATCAGATGCAGGAAAGGTGTTTCTGATGGTGGGTGGTCCAGAACCACGAGTTGTAGTCTCAGGATACAGGGTATGCCATTTCAGAATGAGGTGTAGAGACATTTCTTCACCATAAGATTGCTGAATCTATGATGTGGTCTACCACAGAAGACAGTTGAGCTGAAATCATTATATATGCACAAGACAGAGTTTGATTTTGTAATGGAGACACAAGAGACCGAAGATGCCGGAAACTGAAACAAAGAAAATGTGCTGAAGTATCTCAGCGGGTCAGGCAGCATCTCTGGAGGGAATGGACAGTCAATATTTTGGGTCGGGACCCTTCTTCAGACTGATGGATTTGGCAGGGAAAGGTGGGAAAGGTGGGAAAGGTGGGGCTGGGACAAGAGGGCACATGGGAGGATGGTGATTGACAGATGGGTGGAGTAAGTGACAAAGGCTGAAGGTGAAATGGAGACAAAAGGGTGTCAGATAAGAAGAGAAGAGGAGGAGTGAAAGGTCAGAGGGAGGGATATGGGTGGAAGAGGACAGGGAGAGAGGTAAGAGGGGATAAAAGGGAAATATGGGACACAGGAATGGGAGATGGATGTATGGAGATCCTGGGGATTGATTTGTGGCACTAATTCCTGTGGTTTCTCTGAAAATGTTGGAATTCGAAACAGTCTTCTCCCGTGACATTCCCAGAGCGTGCATTTCCTGTTCCTGATCCAATTATACATTCGCGTATATGGACGTTTCCACCGGGCAGTTTGCATAAATATCTTCATGAAATTGCTTCATGTTCATCGTGGTTTTGGGGTCCTTCTGACCTTTGTCCTATGACAGAAATGGAAATAGACAGAGTGACAATTGGTAGCACTGGGAATTGCTATGTACAGGTCTCTGGAGAATACTCCACCCACAATAGGCAGCAGAGGTAGAGTTACTGCTTTACAGCGCTAGAGTCCCAGGTTCGATCCTGACAACGGGTGTTGTCTACGGAGTTTGTGCATTCTCCCCGTGACCTTTGTGGGTTTTCTCTGGGTGCTCCGGTTTTCTCCCACACTCCAAAGTCGTATACAGGTTTGCAGGTTAACTGGCTTCTATAAATTGTCCCTAGTGTGCAGGATAGTGCTAGTATATGGGTAATCGCTGGTTGGCATGGACTCGGTGGGCCGAAGGGCCTGTGTCTGCGCTGTATCTCTAAACTAAACTAAATAAATGCCGATAATCATTGATCAATAGTGGGTTTGATTGTATGATTTCAGTCTGGGGGCAACAGGTGGGAGCACTGGGGAGTAAACTCCTACCTCTCTGAGAGGTGGTTCTGGGTTCAAGACCCTCCTGCTGTGTCTTTAACACAGAAACCAAGGCAGACACTCGCAGGCAGTCGTGAGGGATCATCACTGTGGTGGGGCATTGCTGAGGGAGTGTCACACTGCTGGAGGGGCTGCAGATCCCAAGCTGTGTTGGGTTTGATTAGTTTTTAGTTTTAGTTTTAGAGATACAGCAAGAGTTGTAGAGAAACATGCCCTTCGGCCCAACAAGTCCGCACCGACCAGCGATCCCCACACATTAACACTATCCTACACACATTAGGGACAATTTACATTTACACTAAGCCAATTAACTTACAAACCTGTACGTCTTTGGAGTGTGGGAGGAAACCGAAGAAGTCGGAGAAAACCCATGTAGGTCACGGGGAGAACGTACAAACTCCATGCAGGCAGCACCTGTAGTCAGGATTGAACCCGGGTCTCTGGTGCTGCAAGTGCTGTAAGGCAGCAACTCTACCACTATGCTACCATGGATAATGGAGCTGTGTGAAGAAAGGTGAAGCAGTGTTGTACCAGTATCCACCTTGCTTTAGTCTCAGTGGCCAGTGAGAAAGGAATAACTGTGACACAGGCATCACTCAGGATAGTTGTTACCTGGGCTGTTTCAGACCGTGTGGGGTGCATTTCATAACGTTCCTCCTGCACCTGGCTCTCTCTCATCTGCACGGTTCCAGATTCCTGCCTTGTCACCATTCTCGATGCATCCACTGAAGGTCTAAGAGCAGAGATGAAGGCTTTGTTAACCCACAGTATCTGAAATGTTCCTTACCGGGGAGGAAATTATTGACTATATATGCATTTGCGTTATTTTGTTAATGGGCCTGTAAAGCTGCAGCAGATAAGCCTTTCATTGCTGGTACATGTGGCAATTAAACACTCTTGCATCTACCAACCTGCACAACCCTCAAACCTACCTCAACCACAGAGCACTATGGTCCACCTCTTGCACTACCATGGACTACTTTTATTTTATTTTCCAATTATGTTTTTGCAATGATATATATTTTTTGCAGTCTTTTTTCTTTTCAAATATTATAAGTATAATTTGTTTTTGAATGTTTGTCTATGATGCTGTTGCAAGCAAGATTTTTAATTGTCCTTGTGTCTCTGTAGTTGTGCGTATGAAAATAAGCCTGAACTTGAACTGAACAGCTGGAGTTGGGTGGGAGGGACGGAGGGGATCTCAGGGACAGGGACATTGGTCAACCACCCACCTGTCTGTTCTCCATGGGGATTTGAGAATGAAGCAAATCACAGCTGATAGGATGATCAGGAACAAAACCCCTGCTGCAGTAGCCAGTGGGATGACTGGTAACGTCTGCCCATCTTTAGCAGGAACTGAGGCCAAAGAGATGGTTATTAGTGATGGTGTTCACAGTTCCATTAACTTGTTCTCAAAAAGACCCACCTCTCGTCCACAGTAGCCTTCAGCAACCCACTACGTTTAACTATACACAAATACAGCAGTTGTTGAAAGTTCAGAATATGGTGTTACAGTGCTATAACATTAAAGTTCCAGAGAAAAAAAATCCAATATCTGCAATAAAGTAGGTTGTAAATTTGGGACCACGCTAGTTTACGGGAGGATTGTTCAACATACCTAATAACCCACTTCACCCTCCAACATACCTAATAACCCACTTCAAACAACTTCTGAGTAAAACGACAGGAAGTGATTGAAATAAGTGATGTGTGTAGGAAGGAACTACCGAAGATAGGTCTTATTGAGGTCATCATATTGAGGTGTATTGATCTTATTGAGGTATATCAAATCATGAGAGGAATAGATCAAGTAGATGCACAGAGACTCTTGCCCAGAGTAGGTGGAGGGATATGGACCAAACGCAGGCAGGTGGGACGAGTGTAGATGGGATATGGTGGCCGGTTGTGGGCAAATTGGGCTGAAGGGCCTGTTTCCACACTGTATCACTCTAAGACTCTATGACTCTATAGACACAAAAAGCTGGAGCAACTCAGCGGGTCAGACAGCATCTCTGGAGAAAAGGAATAGGTGATATTTTGGGTCGAAACCTTTCTTCAGACTGAGAGTCAGGGGAAAGGGAAACAAGAGATATAGACAGTGATGTAGAGAGATATATGGAACAAATGAATGAAAGATATGCAAAAAAGTAATGATGGTAAAGCAACAGGCCATTGTTAGCTGTGTGCGAGGCAAGAACGAGTACAAAGAGACTCAACAGGATGAATTTGACCTTTCCGTGAAGGTTGGAGAGGTTTCCCGTGAAGGTCAGAGAAGCAGCAGCCAGAAGCAGCAAGAGCAAGTACTGGCTGGTAAGTGAGTCAGAGGGAAAGCAGATTTAAAAAGAACGCCCAAGGCTCAGGCTCAAGTAATTTACAAATTAGCCCTAAAGTAGTTGACTAGGTAACAGATAAAGAAGTGCAGCTGTAGCAGAGCGGCCTTGTTGGGACCACCCTTGCTGCGAGCGGCCTTGTTGGGAGCGGTCTTGTTGGGGGCGGCCTTGTTGGCACCACCCTTGTTGGGACCACCCTTGTTGGGAGTTGGGAGCGGCCTTGTTGGGAGCGGCCTTGTTGGGACCACACTTGGTGGGGGCGGCCTTGTTGGGACCACCCTTGTTGGGGGCGGCCTTGTTGGGAGCGGCCTTGTTGGGACCACCCTTGTTGGGGCGGCCTTGTTGGGACCACCCTTGTTCGGGCGGCCTTGTTGGGACCACCCTTGTTGGGACCACCCTTGTGTGGAGCGGCCTTGTTGGGACCACCCTTGTTGGGGGCGGCCTTGTTGGGACCACCCTTGTTGGGGGCGGCCTTGTTGGGAGCGGCCTTGTAGGGACTACTCTTGTTGGGGGCGGCCTTGTTGGGGGCGGCCTTGTTGGGACCACCCTTGTTGGGGGCGGCCTTGTTGGGACCACCCTTGTTGGGACCACCCTTGCGGGGAGCGGCCTTGTTGGGACCACCCTTGTTGGGGGCGGCCTTGTTGGGACCACCCTTGTTGGGGGCGGCCTTGTTGGGAGCGGCCTTGTAGGGACCACCCTTGTTGGGAACGGCCTTGTTGGGACCGGCCTTGTTGGGGGCGGCCTTGTTGGGACAACCCTTGTTGGGGGCGGCCTTGTTGGGACCACCCTTGTCGGGGGCGGCCTTGTTGGGACCACCGTTGTTGGGACCACCCTTGTTGAGGGCGGCCTTGTTGGGACCACCCTTGTTGGGACCACCCTTGTTGGGGGCGGCCTTGTTGGGACCACCCTTGTTGGGACCACCCTTGTGTGGTGCGGCCTTGTTGGGACCACCCTTGTGTGGAGCGGCCTTGTTGGGACCACCCTTGATGGGGGCGGCCTTATTGGGACCACCCTTGTTGGGGGCGACCTTGTTGGGAGCGGCCTTGTAGGGACTACCCTTGTTGGGGGCGGCCTTGTTGGGGGCGGCCTTGTTGGGGGCGGCCTTGTTGGGACCACCCTTGTTGGGACCAACCTTGTGGGGAGCGGCCTTGTTGGGACCACCCTTGTTGGGACCACCCTTGTTGGGAGCGGCCTTCTTGGGAGCGGCCTTGTTGGGACCACCCTTGTTGGGGGCGGCCTTGTTGGTACCACCCTTGTTGGGGGCGGCCTTGTTGGGACCACCCTTGTTGGGGGCGGCCTTGTTGGGAGCGGCCTTGTTGGGAGCGGCCTTGTTGGGAGCGGCATTGTTGGGAGCGGCATTGTTGGGACCACCCTTGTTGGGACCACCCTTGTTGGGAGTTGGGAGCGGCCTTGTTGGGACCACCCTTGTTGGGAGCAGCCTTGTTGGGAGCGGCCTTTTTGGGGGTGGCCTTGTTGGGACCACCCTTGTTGGGGGCGGCCTTGTTGGGACAACCCTTGTTGGGGGCAGCCTTGTTGGGACCACCCTTGTCAGGGGCGGCCTTGTTGGGACCACCCTTGTTGGGACCACCCTTGTTGAGGGCGGCCTTGTTGGGACCACCCTTGTTGGGACCACCCTTGTTGGGGGCGGCCTTGTTGGGACCACCCTTGTTGGGACCACCCTTGTGTGGAGCGGCCTTGTTGGGACCACCCTTGTGTGGAGTGGCCTTGTTGGGACCACCCTTGTTGGGGGCGGCCTTGTTGGGACCACCCTTGTTGGGGGCGTCCTTGTTGGGACCACCCTTGTTGGGGCGGCCTTGTTGGGAGCGGCCTTGTAGGGACTACCCTTGTTGGGGGCGGCCTTGTTGGGACCACCCTTGTTGGGGGCGGCCTTGTTGGGACCACCCTTGTTGGGACCACCCTTGTTGGGACCAACCTTGTGGGGAGCGGCCTTGTTGGGAGCGGCCTTGTTGGGACCACCTTTGTGGGGAGCGGCCTTGTTGGGACCATCCTTGTTGGGGGCGGCTATGTAGGGAGCGGCCTTGTTGGGACCACCCTTGATGGGGGCGGCCTTGTTGGGACCACCCTTGTTGGGACCACCCTTGTTGGGAGTTGGGAGCGGTCTTGTTGGGACCACCCTTGTTGGGAGCGGCCTTGTTGGGAGCGGCCTTGTTGGGTGTGGCCTTGTTGGGATCACCCTTGTTGGGAGCGGCCTCGTTGGGAGCGGCTTTGTTGGGAGCGGCCTTGTTGAGACCACCCTTGTTGGGGGCGGCCTTGTTGGGACCACCCTTGTTGGGAACGGCCTTGTTGGGACCACACTTGGTGGGGGCGGCCTTGTTGGGACCACCCTTGTTGGGGGCGGCCTTGTTGGGAGCGGCCTTGTTGGGACCACCCTTGTTGGGGCGGCCTTGTTGGGACCACCCTTGTTCGGGCGGCCTTGTTGGGACCACCCTTGTTGGGACCACCCTTGTTGAGGGCGGCCTTGTTGGGACCACCCTTGTTGGGACCACCCTTGTTGGGACCACCCTTGTTGGGGGCGGCCTTGTTGGGACCACCCTTGTTGGGACCACCCTTGTGTGGAGCGGCCTTGTTGGGACCACCCTTGTTGGGGGCGGCCTTGTTGGGACCACCCTTGTTGGGGGCGGCCTTGTTGGGAGCGGCCTTGTAGGGACTACTCTTGTTGGGGGCGGCCTTGTTGGGGGCGGCCTTGTTGGGACCACCCTTGTTGGGGGCGGCCTTGTTGGGACCACCCTTGTTGGGACCACCCTTGCGGGGAGCGGCCTTGTTGGGACCACCCTTGTTGGGGGCGGCCTTGTTGGGACCACCCTTGTTGGGGGCGGCCTTGTTGGGAGCGGCCTTGTAGGGACCACCCTTGTTGGGAACGGCCTTGTTGGGACCGGCCTTGTTGGGGGCGGCCTTGTTGGGACAACCCTTGTTGGGGGCGGCCTTGTTGGGACCACCCTTGTCGGGGGCGGCCTTGTTGGGACCACCATTGTTGGGACCACCCTTGTTGAGGGCGGCCTTGTTGGGACCACCCTTGATGGGACCACCCTTGTTGGGGGCGGCCTTGTTGGGACCACCCTTGTTGGGACCACCCTTGTGTGGTGCGGCCTTGTTGGGACCACCCTTGTGTGGAGCGGCCTTGTTGGGACCACCCTTGTTGGGGGCGGCCTTATTGGGACCACCCTTGTTGGGGGCGACCTTGTTGGGAGCGGCCTTGTAGGGACTACCCTTGTTGGGGGCGGCCTTGTTGGGGGCGGCCTTGTTGGGGGCGGCCTTGTTGGGACCACCCTTGTTGGGACCAACCTTGTGGGGAGCGGCCTTGTTGGGACCACCCTTGTTGGGACCACCCTTGTTGGGAGCGGCCTTCTTGGGAGCGGCCTTGTTGGGACCACCCTTGTTGGGGGCGGCCTTGTTGGTACCACCCTTGTTGGGGGCGGCCTTGTTGGGACCACCCTTGTTGGGGGCGGCCTTGTTGGGAGCGGCCTTGTTGGGAGCGGCCTTGTTGGGAGCGGCATTGTTGGGAGCGGCATTGTTGGGACCACCCTTGTTGGGACCACCCTTGTTGGGAGTTGGGAGCGGCCTTGTTGGGACCACCCTTGTTGGGAGCAGCCTTGTTGGGAGCGGCCTTTTTGGGGGTGGCCTTGTTGGGACCACCCTTGTTGGGGGCGGCCTTGTTGGGACAACCCTTGTTGGGGGCAGCCTTGTTGGGACCACCCTTGTCAGGGGCGGCCTTGTTGGGACCACCCTTGTTGGGACCACCCTTGTTGAGGGCGGCCTTGTTGGGACCACCCTTGTTGGGACCACCCTTGTTGGGGGCGGCCTTGTTGGGACCACCCTTGTTGGGACCACCCTTGTGTGGAGCGGCCTTGTTGGGACCACCCTTGTGTGGAGTGGCCTTGTTGGGACCACCCTTGTTGGGGGCGGCCTTGTTGGGACCACCCTTGTTGGGGGCGTCCTTGTTGGGACCACCCTTGTTGGGGCGGCCTTGTTGGGAGCGGCCTTGTAGGGACTACCCTTGTTGGGGGCGGCCTTGTTGGGACCACCCTTGTTGGGGGCGGCCTTGTTGGGACCACCCTTGTTGGGACCACCCTTGTTGGGACCAACCTTGTGGGGAGCGGCCTTGTTGGGAGCGGCCTTGTTGGGACCACCTTTGTGGGGAGCGGCCTTGTTGGGACCATCCTTGTTGGGGGCGGCTATGTAGGGAGCGGCCTTGTTGGGACCACCCTTGATGGGGGCGGCCTTGTTGGGACCACCCTTGTTGGGACCACCCTTGTTGGGAGTTGGGAGCGGTCTTGTTGGGACCACCCTTGTTGGGAGCGGCCTTGTTGGGAGCGGCCTTGTTGGGTGTGGCCTTGTTGGGATCACCCTTGTTGGGAGCGGCCTCGTTGGGAGCGGCTTTGTTGGGAGCGGCCTTGTTGGGACCACCCTTGTTGGGGGCGGCCTTGTTGGGACCACCCTTGTTGGGAGCGGCCTTGTTGGGACCACACTTGGTGGGGGCGGCCTTGTTGGGACCACCCTTGTTGGGTGCGGCCTTGTTGGGAGCGGCCTTGTTGGGACCACCCTTGTTGGGGCGGCCTTGTTGGGACCACCCTTGTGCGGGCGGCCTTGTTGGGACCACCCTTGTTGGGACCACCCTTGTTGAGGGCGGCCTTGTTGGGACCACCCTTGTTGGGACCACCCTTGTTGGGACCACCCTTGTTGGGGGCGGCCTTGTTGGGACCACCCTTGTTGGGGGCGGCCTTGTTGGGAGCGGCCTTGTAGGGACTACCCTTGTTGGGGGCGGCCTTGTTGGGGGCGGCCTTGTTGGGGGCGGCCTTGTTGGGGGCGGCCTTGTTGGGACCATCCTTGTTGGGACCAACCTTGTGGGGAGCGGCCTTGTTGGGACCACCCTTGTTGGGACCACCCTTGTTGGGAGCGGCCTTGTTGGGAGCGGCCTTGTTGGGACCACCCTTGTTGGGGGCGGCCTTGTTGGTACCACCCTTGTTGGGGGCGGCCTTGTTGGGACCACCCTTGTTGGGGGCGGCCTTGTTGGGAGCGGCCTTGTTGGGAGCGGCCTTGTTGGGAGCGGCATTGTTGGGAGCGGCATTGTTGGGACCACCCTTGTTGGGACCACCCTTGTTGGGAGCAGCCTTGTTGGGAGCGGCCTTTTTGGGGGTGGCCTTGTTGGGACCACCCTTGTTGGGGGCGGCCTTGTTGGGACAACCCTTGTTGGGGGCAGCCTTGTTGGGACCACCCTTGTCAGGGGCGGCCTTGTTGGGACCACCCTTGTTGGGACCACCCTTGTTGAGGGCGGCCTTGTTGGGACCACCCTTGTTGGGACCACCCTTGTTGGGGGCGGCCTTGTTGGGACCACCCTTGTTGGGACCACCCTTGTGTGGAGCGGCCTTGTTGGGACCACCCTTGTGTGGAGTGGCCTTGTTGGGACCACCCTTGTTGGGGGCGGCCTTGTTGGGACCACCCTTGTTGGGGGCGTCCTTGTTGGGACCACCCTTGTTGGGGGCGGCCTTGTTGGGAGCGGCCTTGTAGGGACTACCCTTGTTGGGGGCGGCCTTGTTGGGACCACCCTTGTTGGGGGCGGCCTTGTTGGGACCACCCTTGTTGGGACCACCCTTGTTGGGACCAACCTTGTGGGGAGCGGCCTTGTTGGGAGCGGCCTTGTTGGGACCACCTTTGTGGGGAGCGGCCTTGTTGGGACCATCCTTGTTGGGGGCGGCTATGTAGGGAGCGGCCTTGTTGGGACCACCCTTGATGGGGGCGGCCTTGTTGGGACCACCCTTGTTGGGACCACCCTTGTTGGGAGTTGGGAGCGGTCTTGTTGGGACCACCCTTGTTGGGAGCGGCCTTGTTGGGAGCGGCCTTGTTGGGTGTGGCCTTGTTGGGATCACCCTTGTTGGGAGCGGCCTCGTTGGGAGCGGCTTTGTTGGGAGCGGCCTTGTTGGGACCACCCTTGTTGGGGGCGGCCTTGTTGGGACCACCCTTGTTGGGGGCGGCCTTGTTGGGACCACCCTTGTTGGGGGCGGTCTTGTTGGGACCACCCTTGTTGGGACCACCCTTGTTGGGGGCGGCCTTGTTGGGACCACCCTTGTTGGGACCACCCTTGTGGGGAGCGGCCTTGTTGGGACCACCCTTGTTGGGACCACCGTTGTTGTGAGCGGCCTTGTTGGGAGCGACCTTGTTGGGACCACCCTTGTGGGGAGCGGCCTTGTTGGGTCCACCCTTGTTGGGGGCGGCCTTGTTGGGAGCGGCCTTGTTGGGAGCGGCCTTGTTGGGACCACCCTTGATGGGGACGGCCTTGTTGGGACAACCCTTGTTGGGGGCGGCCTTGTTGGGACCACCCTTGTTGGGCCCACCCTTGTGGGGAGCGGCCTTGTTGGGACCACCCTTGTTGGGACCACCCTTGTTGGGAGCGGCCTTGTTGGGGGCGGCCTTGTTGGGACAACCCTTGTTGGGGGCGGCCTTGTTGGGACCACCCTTGTCGGGGGCGGCCTTGTTGGGACCACCCTTGTTGGGACCACCCTTGTTGAGGGCGGCCTTGTTGGGACCACCCTTGTTGGGGGCGGCCTTGTTGGGACCACCCTTGTTGGGACCACCCTTGTGTGGAGCGGCCTTGTTGGGACCACCCTTGTGTGGAGCGGCCTTGTTGGGACCACCCTTGTTGGGGGCGGCCTTGTTGGGACCACCCTTGTTGGGGGCGGCCTTGTTGGGACCACCCTTGTTGGGACCACCCTTGTGTGGAGCGGCCTTGTTGGGACCACCCTTGTGTGGAGCGGCCTTGTTGGGACCACCCTTGTTGGGGGCGGCCTTGTTGGGACCACCCTTGTTGGGGGCGACCTTGTTGGGAGCGGCCTTGTTGGGACCACCCTTGTTGGGACCACCCTTGTTGGGAGCGGCCTTGTTGGGACCTTGTTGGGACCACCCTTGTTGGGGGCGGCCTTGTTGGGACCACCCTTGTTGGGGGCGGCCTTGTTGGGACCACCCTTGTTGGGACCACCCTTGTTGGGACCAACCTTGTGGGGAGCGGCCTTGTTGGGACCACCCTTGTTGGGACCACCCTTGTTGGGAGCGGCCTTGTTGGAACCTTGTTGGGACCACCCTTGTTGGGGGCGGCCTTGTTGGGACCACCCTTGTTGGGGGCCGCCTTGTTGGGAGCGGCCTTGTTGGAGGCGGCCTTGTTGGGAGCGGCCTTGTTGGGAGCGGCCTTGTTGGGAGCGGCATTGTTAGGACCACCCTTGTTGGGACCACCCTTGTTGGGAGTTGGGAGCGGCCTTGTTGGGACCACCCTTGTTGGGAGCATCCTTGTTGGGAGCGGCCTTTTTGGGGGTGGCCTTGTTGGGACCACCCTTGTTGGGGACGGCCTTGTTGGGACAACCCTTGTTGGGGGCGGCCTTGTTGGGACCACCCTTGTCGGGGGTGGCCGTGTTGGGACCACCCTTGTTGGGACCACCCTTGTTGAGGGCGGCCTTGTTGGGACCACCCTTGTTGGGACCACCCTTGTTGCGGGCGGCCTTGTTGGGACCACCCTAGTTGGGACCACCCTTGTTGGGACCACCCTTGTGTGGAGCGGCCTTGTTGGGACCACCCTTGTGTGGAGCGGCCTTGTTGGGACCACCCTTGTTGGGGGCGGCCTTGTTGGGAGCGGCCTTGTAGGGACTACCCTTGTTGGGGGCGGCCTTGTTGGGGGCGGCCTTGTTGGGACCACCCTTGTTGGGACCACCCTTGTTGGGACCAACCTTGTGGGGAGCGGCCTTGTTGGGACCACCCTTGTTGGGAGCGGCCTTGTTGGGAGCGGCCTTGTTGGGACTACCCTTGTGGGGAGCGGCCTTGTTGGGACCATCCTTGCTGGGGGCGGCCTTGTTGGGAGCGGCCTTGTTGGGACCACCCTTGATGGGGGCGGCCTTGTTGGGACCACCCTTGTTGGGACCACCCTTGTTGGGAGTTGGGAGCGGTCTTGTTGGGACCACCCTTGTGTGGAGCGTCCTAGTTGGGACCACCCTTGTTCGGGGCGGCCTTGTTGGGACCACCCTTGTTGGGGGCGGCCTTGTTGGGAGCGGCCTTGTTGGGGGCGGCCTTGTTGGGACCACCCTTGTTGGGGGCGACCTTGTTGGGACCACCCTTGTTGGGAGCGGCCTTGTTGGTAGCGGCCTTGTTGGGACCACCCTTGTGGGGAGCGGCCTTGTTGGGACCATCCTTGTTGGGGGCGGCCTTGTTGGGAGCGGCCTTGTTGGGACCACCCTTGATGGGGGCGGCCTTGTTGGGACCACCCTTGTTGGGACCACCCTTGTTGGGAGTTGGGAGCGGTCTTGTTGGGACCACCCTTGTGTGGAGCGTCCTTGTTGGGACCACCCTTGTTCGGGGCGGCCTTGTTGGGACCACCCTTTTTGGGGGCGGCCTTGTTGGGAGTGGCCTTGTTGGGGGCGGCCTTGTTGGGGGCGGCCTTGTTGGGACCACCCTTGTTGGGACCACCCTTGTGGGGAGCGGCCTTTTTGGGACCACCCTTGTTGGGACCACTGTTGTTGGGAGTGGTCTTGTTGGGAGCGACCTTGTTGGGACCACCCTTGTGGGGAGCGGCCTTGTTGGGACCACCCTTGTTGGGGGCGGCCTTGTTGGGAGCGGCCTTGTTGGGACCACCCTTGATGGGAGCTTCCTTGTTGGGACAACCCTTGTTGGGGGCGGCGTTGTTGGGACAACCCTTGTTGGGGGCGGCCTTGTTGGGACCACCCTTGTTGGGGGCGGCCTTGTTGGGACCAACCTTGTTGAGGGCAGCCTTGTTGGGACCACCCTTGTTGGGGGCGGCCTTGTTGGGAGCGGCCTTGTAGGGACTACCCTTGTTGGGGGCGGCCTTGTTGGGGGTGGCCTTGTTGGGACCACCCTTGTTGGGAGCGGCCTTGTTGGGACCACCCTTGTGGGGAGCGGCCTTGTTGGGACCACCCTTGTTGGAGGCGGCCTTGTTGGGAGCGGCCTTGTTGGTACCACCCTTGTAGGGGGTGGCCTTGTTGGGACCACCCTTGTTGGGGGCGGCCTTGTTGGGACCACCCTTGTTGGGGGCGGCCTTGTTGGGAATACCCTTGATGGGGGCGGCCTTGTTGCGACCACCCTTGTTGGGGGCGGCCTTGTTGGGGGCGGCTTTGTTGGGGGCGGCCTTGTTGGGAGCGGCCTTGTTGGGACCACCCTTGTTGGGACCACCCTTGTTGGGAGTTGGGAGCGGCCTTGTTGGGACCACCCTTGTTGGGAGCGGCCTTGTTGGGAGCGGCCTTGTTGGGTGCGGCCTTGTTGTGGGTGGCCTTGTTGGGACCACCCTTGTTGGGAGCGGCCTTGTTGGGAGCGGCCTTGTTGGGACCACCCTTGTTAGGACCACCCTTGTTGGGACCACCCTTGTTGGGACCACCCTTGTTGGGGGCGGCCTTGTTGGGACCACCCTTGTTGGGGGCGGCCTTGTTGGGACCACCCTTGTTGGAGGCGGCCTTGTTGGGACCATCCTTGTTGGGACCACCCTTGTTGAGGGCGGCCTTTTTGGGACCACCCTTGTTGGGACCACCCTTGATGGGAGCGGCCTTGTTGGGACAACCCTTGTTGGGGGCGGCGTTGTTGGGACAACCCTTGTTGGGGGCGGCCTTGTTGGGACCACCCTTGTTGGGGGCGGCCTTGTTGGGACCACCCTTGTTGAGGGCAGCCTTGTTGGGACCACCCTTGTTGGGGGCGGCCTTGTTGGGAGCGGCCTTGTAGGGACTACCCTTGTTGGGGGCGGCCTTGTTGGGGGTGGCCTTGTTGGGACCACCCTTGTTGGGAGCGGCCTTGTTGGGACCACCCTTGTGGGGAGCGGCCTTGTTGGGACCACCCTTGTTGGCGGCGGCCTTGTTGGGAGCGGCCTTGTTGGTACCACCCTTGTAGGGGGCGGCCTTGTTGGGACCACCCTTGTTGGGGGCGGCCTTGTTGGGACCACCCTTGTTGGGGGCGGCCTTGTTGGGAATACCCTTGATGGGGGCGGCCTTGTTGGGACCACCCTTGTTGGGGGCGGCCTTGTTGGGGGCGGCTTTGTTGGGGGCGGCCTTGTTGGGAGCGGCCTTGTTGGGACCACCCTTGTTGGGACCACCCTTGTTGGGAGTTGGGAGCGGCCTTGTTGGGACCACCCTTGTTGGGAGCGGCCTTGTTGGGAGCGGCCTTGTTGGGAGCGGCCTTGTTGTGGGTGGCCTTGTTGGGACCACCCTTGTTGGGAGCGGCCTTGTTGGGAGCGGCCTTGTTGGGACCACCCTTGTTAGGACCACCCTTGTTGGGACCACCCTTGTTGGGACCACCCTTGTTGGGGGCGGCCTTGTTGGGACCACCCTTGTTGGGGGCGGCCTTGTTGGGACCACCCTTGTTGGAGGCGGCCTTGTTGGGACCATCCTTGTTGGGACCACCCTTGTTGAGGGCGGCCTTTTTGGGACCACCCTTGTTGGGACCACCCTTGTTGGGGGCGGCCTTGTTGGGACCACCCTTGTTGGGACCACCCTTGTTGGGACCACCCTTATTGGGACCACCCTTGTGCGGAGCGGACTTGTTAGGACCACCCTTGTTGGGGGCGGCCTTGTTGGGACCACCCTTGTTGGGGGCGGCCTTGTTGGGAGCGGCCTTGTAGGGACTACCCTTGTTGGGGGCGGCCTTGTTGGGGGAGGCCTTGTTGGGACCTCCCTTGTTGGGGGCGGCTTTGTTGGGACCACCCTTGTTGGGACCAACCTTGTGGGGAGCGGCCTTGTTGGGACCACCCTTGATGGGGGCGGCCTTGTTGGGACCACCCTTGTTGGGGGCGGCCTTGTTGGGACCACCCTTGTTGGGGCTGGCCTTGTTGGGACCTCCCTTGATGGGGGCGGCCTTGTTGGGACCACCCTTTTTGGGGGCGGCCTTGTTGGGGGCGGCCTTGTTGGGAGCGGCCTTGTTGGGAGCGGCCTTGTTGGGAGCGGCCTTGTTGGGAGTGGCCTTGTTGGGACCACCCTTGTTGGGACCACCCTTGTTGGGACCACCCTTGTTGGGACCACCCTTGTTGAGAGTTGGGAGCGTCCTTGTTGGGACCACCCTTGTTGGGAGCGGCCTTGTTCAGAGCGGCCTTGTTGGGGGTGGCCTTATTGGGACCCCCCTTGTTGGGAGCGGCCTTGTTGGGAGCAGCCTTGTTGGGAGCGGCCTTGTTGGGAGCGGCCTTGTTGGGACCACCCTTGTTGGGACCACCCTTGTTGGGACCACCCTTGTTGGGGGCGGCCTTGTTGGGACCACCCTTGTTGGGGGCGGCCTTGTTGGGGGCGGCCTTGTTGGGGCCACCCTTGTTGGGGGCGGTCTTGTTGGGACCACCCTTGTGTGGAGCGGCCTTGTTGGGACCACCCTTGTTGGGGGCGGCCTTGTTGGGACCACCCTTGTTGGGGGCGGCCTTGTTGGGACCACCCTTGTTGGGGGCGGCCTTGTTGGGGGCGGCTTTGTTGGGACCTCCCTTGTTGGGGGCGGCCTTGTTGGGACCACCCTTGTTGGGGGCGGCCTTGTTGGGAGCGGCCTTGTTGGGGGCAGCCTTGGGGACGGCCTTGGGGGCGGCCTTGTTGGGACCACCCTTGTTGGGAGAGGCCTTGTTGGGGGCGGCCTTGTTGGGGGCGGCCTTGTTGGGACCACCCTTGTTGGGAGCGGCCTTGTTGGGAGCGGCCTTGTTGGGAGCGGCCTTGTTGGGGGTGGCCTTATTGGGACCACCCTTGTTGGGAGCGGCCTTGTTGGGAGCGGCCTTGTTGGGAGCGGCCTTGTTGGGAGCGGCCTTGTTGGGAGCGGCCTTGTTCGGAGCGGCCTTGTTGGGAGCGGCCTTGTTGGGAGCGGCCTTGTTGGGAGCGGCCTTGTTGGGACCACCCTTGTTGGGACCACCCTTGTTGGGGGCGGCCTTGTTGGGACCACCCTTGTTGGGGGCGGCCTTGTTGGGACCACCCTTGTTGGGGGCGGCCTTGTTGGGGGCGGCCTTGTTGCGGCCACCCTTGTTGGGGGCGGTCTTGTTGGGACCACCCTTGTCGGGGGCGGCCTTGTTGGGACCACCCTTGTTGGGACCACCCTTGTTGAGGGCGGCCTTGTTGGGACCACCCTTGTTGGGGGCGGCCTTGTTGGGACGTCCCTTGTTGGGACCACCCTTGTTGGGGGCGGCCTTGTTGGGACCACCCTTGTTGGGGGCGGCCTTGTTGGGAGTGGCCTTGTAGGGACCACCCTTGTTGGGGGCGGCCTTGTTGGGGGCGGCCTTGTTGGGACCTCCCTTGTTGGGGGCGGCCTTGTTGGGACCACCCTTGTTGGGGGCGGCCTTGTTGGGAGCAGCCTTGTTGGGGGCGGCCTTGTTGGGACCACCCTTGTTGGGAGCGGCCTTGTTGGGGGCGGCCTTGTTGGGGGCGGCCTTGTTGGGACCACCCTTGTTGGGGGCGGCCTTGTTGGGAGCGGCCTTGTAGGGACCACCCTTGTTGGGGGCGGCCTTGTTGGGGGCGGCCTTGTTGGGACCACCCTTGTTGGGGGCGGCCTTGTTGGGACCACCCTTTTTGGGGGCTGCCTTGTTGGGAGCGGCCTTGTTGGGGCGGCCTTGGGGGCGGCCTTGTTGGGACCACCCTTGTTGGGAGCGGCCTTGTTGGGGGCGGCCTTGTTGGGGGCGGCCTTGTTGGGACCACCCTTGTTGGGACCACCCTTGTTGGGACCACCCTTGTTGGGACCACCCTTGTGTGGAGCGTCCTTGTTGGGACCACCCTTGTTGGGACCACCCTTGTTGGGACCACCCTTGTGGGGAGCGGCCTTGTTGGGACCACCCTTGTTGGGACCACCCTTGTTGGGAGCGGCCTTGTTGGGAGCGGCCTTGTTGGGGGTGGCCTTGTTGGGGGCGGCCTTGTTGGGGGCGGCCTTGTTGGGATCGGCCTTGTTGGGAGCGGCCTTGTTGGGACCACCCATTTTGGGGGCGGCCTTGTTGGGAGCGGACTTGTTGGGGGCGGCCTTGTTGGGACCACCCTTGTTGGGAGCGGCCTTGTTGGGACCACCCTTGTGGGGAGCGGCCTTGTTGGGACCACCCTTGTTGGGGGCGGCCTTGTTGGGAGCGGCTTTGTTGGGAGCGGCCTTGTTGGGGGCGGCCTTGTTGGGGGCGGCCTTGTTGGGGGCGGCCTTGTTGGGAGCGGCCTTGTTGGGGGCGGCCTTGTTGGGGGCGGCCTTGTTGGGAGCGGCCTTGTTGGGATCGGCCTTGTTGGGAGCGGCCTTGTTGGGACCACCCATTTTGGGGGCGGCCTTGTTGGGAGCGGACTTGTTGGGGGCGGCCTTGTTGGGACCACCCTTGTTGGGAGCGGCCTTGTTGGGACCACCCTTGTTGGGGGCGGCCTTGTTGGGAGCGGCCTTGTTGGGATCGGCCTTGTTGGGAGCGGCCTTGTTGGGACCACCCATTTTGGGGGCGGCCTTGTTGGGAGCGGACTTGTTGGGGGCGGCCTTGTTGGGACCACCCTTGTTGGGAGCGGCCTTGTTGGGACCACCCTTGTGGGGAGCGGCCTTGTTGGGACCACCCTTGTTGGGGGCGGCCTTGTTGGGAGCGGCTTTGTTGGGAGCGGCCTTGTTGGGGGCGGCCTTGTTGGGGGCGGCCTTGTTGGGAGCGGCCTTGTTGGGGGCGGCCTTGTTGGGGGCGGCCTTGTTGGGAGCGGCCTTGTTGGGATCGGCCTTGTTGGGAGCGGCCTTGTTGGGACCACCCATTTTGGGGGCGGCCTTGTTGGGAGCGGACTTGTTGGGGGCGGCCTTGTTGGGACCACCCTTGTTGGGAGCGGCCTTGTTGGGACCACCCTTGTTGGGGGCGGCCTTGTTGGGAGCGGCCTTGTTGGGGGCGGCCTTGTTGGAGCGGCCTTGTTGGAGCGGCCTTGTTGGGACCACCCTTGTTGGGGGCGGCCTTGTTGGGAGCGCCCGTGTTGGGGGCGGCCTTGTTGGGACCACCCTTGTTGGGAGCGCCCATGTTGGGAGCGGCCTTGTTGGGGGCGCCCATGTTGGGAGCGGCCTTGTTGGGGGCGGCCTTGTTGGGGGCGGCCTTGTTGGGACCACCCTTGTTGGGGGCGGCCTTGTTGGGGGCGGCCTTGTTGGGACCACCCTTGTTGGGGGCGGCCTTGTTGGGGGCGGCCTTGTTGGGGCCACCCTTGTTGGGGGCGGTCTTGTTGGGACCACCCTTGTTGGGGGCGGCCTTGTTGGGACCACCCTTGTTGGGACCACCCTTGTTGAGGGCGGCCTTGTTGGGACCACCCTTGTTGGGGGCGGCCTTGTTGGGAGCGGCCTTGTAGGGACCACCCTTGTTGGGGGCGGCCTTGTTGGGACCTCCCTTGTTGGGGGCGGCCTTGTTGGGACCACCCTTGTTGGGGGCGGCCTTGTTGGGAGCGGCCTTGTTGGGGGCGGCCTTGGGGGCGGCCTTGTTGGGACCACCCTTGTTGGGAGCGGCCTTGTTGGGGGCGGCCTTGTTGGGGGCGGCCTTGTTGGGACCACCCTTGTTGGGGGCGGCCTTGTTGGGAGCGGCCTTGTAGGGACCACCCTTGTTGGGGGCGGCCTTGTTGGGGGCGGCCTTGTTGGGACCACCCTTGTTGGGGGCGGCCTTGTTGGGGGCGGCCTTGTTGGGACCACCCTTGTTGGGGGCGGCCTTGTTGGGAGCGGCCTTGTTGGGGGCGGCCTTGGGGGCGGCCTTGTTGGGACCACCCTTGTTGGGAGCGGCCTTGTTGGGGGCGGCCTTGTTGGGGGCGGCCTTGTTGGGACCACCCTTGTTGGGACCACCCTTGTTGGGACCACCCTTGTTGGGACCACCCTTGTGGGGAGCGGCCTTGTTGGGACCACCCTTGTTGGGGGCGGCCTTGTTGGGAGCGGCCTTGTTGGGGGCGGCCTTGTTGGGGGCGGCCTTGTTGGGGGCGGCCTTGTTGGGGGCGGCCTTGTTGGGAGCGGCCTTGTTGGGAGCGGCCTTGTTGGGACCACCCATTTTGGGGGCGGCCTTGTTGGGAGCGGACTTGTTGGGGTCAGCCTTGTTGGGACCACCCTTGTTGGGAGCGGCCTTGTTGGGACCACCCTTGTTGGGGGCGGCCTTGTTGGGAGCGGCCTTGTTGGGGGCGGCCTTGTTGGAGCGGCCTTGTTGGGACCACCCTTGTTCGGGGCGGCTTTGTTGGGAGCGGCCTTGTTGGGACCACCCTTGTTGGGAGCGCCCATGTTGGGAGCGGCCTTGTTGGGGGCGCCCATGTTGGGAGCGGCCTTGTTGGGGGCGGCCTTGTTGGGGGCGGCCTTGTTGTGACCACCCTTGTTGGGAGCGCCCATGTTGGGAGCGGCCTTGTTGGGGGCGGCCTTGTTGGGGGCGGCCTTGTTGGGAGCGGCCTTGTTGGGAACACCCTTGTTTGGGGCGGCCTTGTTGGGGGCGGCCTTGTTGGGGGCGGCCTTGTTGGGAGCGGCCTTGTTGGGAGCAGCCTTGTTGGGACCACCCTTGTTGGGACCACCCTTGTTGGGACCACCCTTGTTGGGGGCGGCCTTGTTGGGACAACCCTTGTTGGGGGCGGCCTTGTTGGGACCACCCTTGTTGGGGGCGGCCTTGTTGGGACCACCCTTGTTGGGACCACCCTTGTTGAGGGCGGCCTTGTTGGGACCACCCTTGTTGGGACCACCCTTGTTGGGACCACCCTTGTTGGGACCACCCTTGTTGGGGGCGGCCTTGTTGGGACCACCCTTGTTGGGACCACCCTTGTTGGGACCACTCTTGTTGGGGCCACCCTTGTTGGGACCACTCTTGTTGGGACCACTCTTGTTGGGACCACCCTTGTTGGGGGCGGCCTTGTTGGGAGCGGCCTTGTAGGGACTACCCTTGTTGGGGGCGGCCTTGTTGGGACCACCCTTGTTGGGGGCGGCTTTGTTGGGACCACCCTTGTTGGGAGTTGGGAGCTGGGAGCGGCCTTTTTGGGACCACCCTTGTTGGGAGCGGTCTTGTTGGGAGCGGCCTTGTTGGGGGTGGCCTTGTTGGGACCACCCTTGTTGGGAGCGGCCTTGTTGGGAGCGGCCTTGTTGTGAGCGGCCTTGTTGGACCACCCTTGTTGGGACCACCCTTGTTGGGACCACTCTTGTTGGGGGCGGCCTTGTTGGGACCACCCTTGATGGGGGCGGCCTTGTTGGGACAACCCTTGTTGGGGGCGGCCTTGTTGGGAGCGGCCTTGTTGGGAGCGGCCTTGTTGGGACCACCCTTGTTGGGACCTCCCTTGTTGGGAGTTGGGTGCGGCCTTGTTGGGACCACCCTTGTTGGGAGCGACCTTGTTGGGAGCGGCCTTGTTGGGAGCGGCCTTGTTGGGAGCGGCCTTGTTGGGAGCGGCCTTGTTGGGAGCGGCCTTGTTGGGACCACCCTTGTTAGGACCACCCTTGTTGGGACCACCTTTGTTGGGGGCGGCCTTGTTGGGACCACCCTTGTTGGGGGCGGCTTTGTTGGGACCACCCTTGTTGGGGGCAGTCTTTTGGGACCACCCTTGTTGGGACCACCCTTGTTGGGACCACCCTTGTTGGGACCACCCTTGTTGGGACCACCCTTGTGGGGAGCGGCCTTGTTGGGAGCGGCCTTGTTGGGAGCGGCCTTGTTGGGAGCGGCCTTGTTGGGAGCGGCCTTGTTGGGAGCGGCCTTGTTGGGGGCGGCCTTGTTGGGAGCGGCCTTGTTGGGGGTGGCCTTGTTGGGGGCGGCCTTGTTGGGAGCGGCCTTGTTGGGACCACCCATTTTGGGGGCGGCCTTGTTGGGGGCGGCCTTGTTGGGGGCGGCCTTGTTGGGAGCGGCCTTGTTGGGGGGCGGTCTTGTTGGGGGCGGCCTTGTTGGGACCATCCTTGTTGGGGGCGGCCTTGTTGGTAGCGCCCGTGTTGGGGGCGGCCTTGTTGGGACCACCCTTGTTGGGAGCGGCCTTGTTGGGTGCGGCCTTGTTGGGACCACCCTTGTTGGGGGCGGCCTTGTTTGGACCACCCTTGTTGGGGGCAGTCTTGTTGGGACCACCCTTGTTGGGACCACCCTTGTTGGGACCACCCTTGTTGGGACCACCCTTGTGGGGAGCGGCCTTGTTGGGACCACCCCTGTTGGGGGCAGCCTTGTTGGGAGCGGCCTTGTTGGGAGCGGCCTTGTTGGGAGCGGCCTTGTTGGGAGCGGCCTTGTTGGGGGCTGCCTTGTTGGGGGCGGCCTTGTTGGGGGCGGCCTTGTTGGGAGCTGCCTTGTTGGGAGCGGCCTTGTTGGGAGCGGCCTTGTTGGGGGCGGCCTTGTTGGGGGCGGCCTTGTTGGGGGCGGCCTTGTTGGGGGCGGCCTTGTTGGGAGCGGCCTTGTTGGGGGCGGACTTGTTGGGGGCGGCCTTGTTGGGAGCGACCTTGTTGGGACCACCCTTGTTGGGACCACCCTTGTTGGGGGCGGCCTTGTTGGTAGCGCCCGTGTTGGGGGCGGCCTTGTTGGGACCACCCTTGTTGGGAGCGGCCTTGATGGGTGCGGCCTTGTTGGGACCACCCTTGTGGGGAGCGGCCTTGTTGGGACCACCCTTGTTGGGGGCGGCCTTGTTGGGAGCGGCCTTGTTGGGAGCGGCCTTGTTGGGAGCGGCCTTGTTGGGGGCGGCCTTGTTGGGGGCGGCCTTGTTGGGAGCGGCCTTGTTGGGAGCGGCCTTGTTGGGAGCGGCCTTGTTGGGAGCGGCCTTGTTGGGAGCGGCCTTGTTGGGGGCGGCCTTGTTGGGGGCGGCCTTGTTGGGGGCGGCCTTGTTGGGGGCGGCCTTGTTGGGGGCGGCCTTGTTGGGGGCGGCCTTGTTGGGGGCGGCCTTGTTGGGGGCGGCCTTGTTGGGGGCGGCCTTGTTGGGGGCGGCCTTGTTGGGAGCGGCCTTGTTGGGGGCGGACTTGTTGGGGGCGGCCTTGTTGGGAGCGGCCTTGTTGGGACCACCCTTGTTGGGACCACCCTTGTTGGGACCACCCTTGTTGGGGGCGGCCTTGTTGGTAGCGCCCGTGTTGGGGGCGGCCTTGTTGGGACCACCCTTGTTGGGAGCGGCCTTGATGGGTGCGGCCTTGTTGGGGGCGGCCTTGTTGGGACCACCCTTGTTGGGGGCAGTCTTGTTGGGGGCAGTCTTGTTGGGACCACCCTTGTTGGGACCACCCTTGTTGGGACCACCCTTGTTGGGACCACCCTTGTGGGGAGCGGCCTTGTTGGGACCACCCTTGTTGGGGGCGGCCTTGTTGGGGGCGGCCTTGTTGGGGTCGGCCTTGTTGGGGGCGGCCTTGTTGGGGGCGGCCTTGTTGGGGGCGGCCTTGTTGGGGGCGGCCTTGTTGGGGGCGGCCTTGTTGGGGGCGGCCTTGTTGGGGGCGGCCTTGTTGGGGGCGGCCTTGTTGGGGGCGGCCTTGTTGGGGGCGGCCTTGTTGGGGGCGGCCTTGTTGGGAGCGGCCTTGTTGGGACCACCCTTGTTGGGGGCGGCCTTGTTGGGAGCGGCCTTGTTGGGAGCTGCCTTGTTGGGAGCGGCCTTGTTGGGGGCGGCCTTGTTGGGGGCGGCCTTGTTGGGGGCGGCCTTGTTGGGGGCGGCCTTGTTGGGGGCGGCCTTGTTGGGGGCGGCCTTGTTGGGGGCAGTCTTGTTGAGGTGAAGTGCCTTGGTGAGTAAAGTGTGAGTCTGACTCGAGAGTCTTCGGTGAGGAGGCGGAGGCAAGGAGGTTACACTTGATTAGAAATTTGTGCTTTTTTTGTCCACCACAGAAATGGCAGGTTGGTGCAGTGTGTTTCCTGCAGGATGTGGGAAGTCAGGGACACTGCTGGTGCTTCTGGAAACTACACCTGCAGACATTGTGTCCAGGGGCATCTCCTGAATGAACGTGTTGGGGAACTGGAGCAGCAGCTGGATGACCTCAGGACCATCTAGGAAAACGAGAGCTTCCTGGATAAGACCTTCAGTGAGGTTGTCACACCAAGGATATAGGAAGAGTGAAGGTGGGTGACTGTGAGAAAGAGGAGTAAACGTGGAGTACAGGAGACCTCAGTGGCTGTGCCGACTGTAAACACGTTCTCTTGGGAGCGGACGACACAACAGGATTGAGTGGTAGCCAGGGCTGTGATTCCAACCCTGGTGCCGAGGCTCAATGGGGAAGAGTGACGTCAGGCAGAGCCATAGTGGTGGAAGACTCCATTGTCAGAGGTACGGACAGGAGATTCTGCGGCAGCGGGCGAGACTCCAGGATGGTGTGTTGCCTCCCTGATGCCAGGATCCAGGATGTCTCGGAGCGGCTGCACGGCATCCTCAAGAGTGATGGGGAGCAGCCGGAGGTTGTTGTGCATGTTGGCACAAATGATATAGGTAGGGAGAGGAAGGAGGTTCTGCAACACGAGTTTATGGAATGGGGCAGAAGACTGAAAAGCAGGACCTGCAGAGTAGTGATCTCAGGATTGCTTCCAGTACCTCGTGCTAGTGAAGGTAAGAATAGGAAGATAGGGGGAATGAATGTGTGGCTGAGGAGGAGGTGCAGGGGGCAGGGATTCAGATTTCTAGATAATTGGGATCTCTTCCAGGGCAGGGGTGACCTGTATAAAAGGGACAGGTTGCACCTAAACTTAAGCGGGACCA